>NW_027590899.1:0-148000 GCF_964213995.1 Mustelus asterias
CAGGTACTGGATCCCGTATCGGAGGCGTTGGGCACTGGACCTGTTCCAGAATTGTGGATTTGGAGTTCTGGATCGCGTGCTTGTAAAACATGGAGAATCAGTGAGAAATAAATACCCTGAGGCTTTTCTAATTTAATTATTCTACTTTTATTATTTCATAATTTTACATATTGCATTGCAACCGAGGGAGAGGCAGCTGTCACACTGACAGATGCTGTGAAAATTGAAGGTTCGGGCTGATTTGGCAGATTTTGTGCCCTATCTGCTGGGTTGATAAAACATGGAGAAGGAATGAGAAATAAAGACGACAAGGCTTTTAGCTCATTATTGTACATTTATTATTTCATCATTTTACAACTCAAATTACAGATCCACTGAGGAAGAGACAGCTGCCATTCAGACACAGGCTGTGAATGTTGACAGTTCAGGGTTTAATGTGTGTCTTTTAAACATGTCCTGCAGCTTAAATTGTTTCAAGTACATGGGGTTTTCTTTCCGAAACACCTCTTGTCCCTTTTAGACCCACATAATATGCTGCTCTGTAATGAAGCTCTTCTGATCGATGCCATGAATCAATTCCTCCGTGATCCTTATTCACTTGTCAATAGACAGATTCATCTTCATCATCACCGCTCTCATTCTCTTTATTCTTGGTCAAGACCATGGTGTCTATTCCATTGTGTGGAACTTGGCAGTGAATTTCAGCATTGTTGCCAATATTACAGAATCCTCAACATCTTCTTCATCCAACAGCTGGGCTTCAGCACAGGAAAGTCTTTCAAAAATACCAGCAATATTTACAAAATATCTTTCTTCTCGGACACACGGACACCGTTAAATTCAGGTTTCATTTCATCATCACCAATCAAGGAAATTTCTCGAAGCTGGCAGGAAAATGCTGCATTTCTCACAGATGGGAGAGGATTTTACAATGTACAGGTACCAGACCCCATACCTGTGATGTCTGGGATCCAACATGTTCTGGTCTTGTGGACTTGGCAGATTTTGGGCTCTTTGTGGCGTGCTTATAAAACATGGAGAAGGAATGAGAAATAGAGACGACAAGGCGTTTAGTTCATTATTTTACATTTATTGTTTCATAATTTTACAACTCAAATTACATAACCACCGAGGATGAGATATCGACCGTACTGAGACAGGCTGTGAATATTGAAGGTTCAGGCACTGACTACACCGTTTAAACATGTCCTGTAGTTTATGAATTCTGGTTTCTGGATGGCATGCTGATAAAACACGGAGAATGAATGAGAAATAAATACTTTTATTTCATTATTGTACTTTTATTATTTCATAATTTTACAACTCAAATTGCATATCATCTGAGGAAGAGAAAGCAGGACTTTCACATCTGCCAATAGATCTTTAGCAACGTTTTTTCCTCAGAGAGATGAAAAACTCTAAATTCAGGTTTAATTTCACCATCACCATTTAAGAACATGGGAAATGGCTTGAGGTTGTGCCTTCCATTTATCAAACTACCTTGGGGTACCATTGGCCCAGCCTTGGCAGCACTGCAGAGTGCATGGTTAACATTGAATACTACTTGGAATTCCCTCCCACCCAAGCCTCTGTTCAATGCAATGAGCATTTTGTGCATGAATTCAGCCTTGTATCTGGTCGCGATTGCCCGCAAAATGCATTGATCCTTGGGCTGAATGGAGGACACACATTTGGCAGAAAATAAGTTCTGAAAACAATGTTCCTGATGAGGACAAAATAACCATGCAGCTCTCAGGAACCCCCAGACACCGACACTGAGCCCTGGCTTCAGGGACAAAATGGCTCTCGGACCAAGCAAGGGAAATTGGTTGAGGCATCCATGTGCACTGATTGATTGGCCTTGTAAACAACAGGGAAGACTCTGATCCCTTTGAACAATGTAATCTTCTGACTGTCGCCAATAACACATGTACACATGCCCTGCTCTTTGACCTCCTTCCAATATTATCATGGAAAATTCATCCAAGTATGTCTCTGCAGCTTCATGATCAGTGAAGGTTTCTTCACCATATCCTTTCAGCACACACACACCATGGCAGTTTGTAAACTTGTTCTGCCACCCTGACGCTCAATAACATGGCGTTGTTAGGCCTAGCTCTTTATGGAACACTTTCGCTTTGGCCATGGTAATGGATATGTTGCACTCTGACAGTGTATGATTCACTCTAATAACACTTTGTCTACATGGACAGTCTTTAACTGATGGAGGGTTTTCCTATTATCCATTAATCTGGGCACATCACTGTCAGAATAACATTTAATTTCTCCATTTGCTTCTTCAGATCATAAATGGGTGATGTCCCAACACCATTCTATTTGCTTAACCTTTTCCCTGAGGTGCCTTTCTCCAGACGCATCAGTAACTCTACTTTCTGCTTTATAGTCAGTGACCTTTTGTCTTGGTGCTCCTGCCAGCCACGGGACTTTTGACATGAAAACACTCGTAATAAAGTCTGGAATTATACAGAGAGAGACATGTTCGAGCAATGGTTAAACTGCGCGTGCTGGTTATGGATATGGGAATCTGGGTCTTGACAAAATACTCTGTGCGTCAATTCCAAATTGTATCATGTGGCGTCAGCGTCAAGTGTCATAGGTTTTTGAGACCCTCCTGTTTCTGGGACGCTGGATAAAGGGTCCAGTACCTTTACCAGTTTACAAGGGGGATGATTCTCATTCAAATATACTGCACAGAATTCTAGGAAGTAGCCAAGTAGTGCTGAGGTCAAAGATCGTGGAGACACTTGTGTGGGAATGGTGACTTAAATCAGCTGATTAAGTATTAACCAATGGTTCCAGCGTGAATAGTGAAATCAGCTTGAGCTATAAGTGTGACACATGCTGCCGGTGTATTTGCAGCAGATGGAGTGTCTGTAGTTTTCCTGTTATTGCACTGCCGGTATACAACAATCGGATAAGAATTCTACCTCAACATCCAGCCCAGTGTTTGGGAAAATTATGATTCAATAAATTAAAGGAGGGTTATCCATAAACAACACTCCATTGATATACTTGGCCTCGCAGTATCAAGCTTCATTACTCAGAGTAACAATTAGATCGTGTTTGGGAAAATTATGATTCCCTAAATTACAGGAGGGTTGTCCTTATTCTTGAAATGAATTGGGATTCTCGATGATGTCTCTGAGGTCAGAATGGCAGCATTTAACACATTTAATTCAACCAAGGCATTAGCACCCTGAATCTGAGTCTGGCATTGATTCACTGAATCTTTGAAATTAAACATTTCTCAAGAGGATTTGGATTTCATAGCAGGTCATTGCTGAGATCTGCATCAGCTGGATAACGTTTGACCAGCCAGAGGTCTGATGGCTGAATTGTACAATCCTCTCCTGAGGCTTCAGCAACCACAGGAATGGAGAGGAGAATTGGAAAGGCCGTGTCCACATTTCCCCTCACATCCCGCATGGCTCAGACACTCAGATCGAGCTCTTGCTGTGGGATCTGGTGATTGAAATGAGATCACATTTGCCAAGGATGGAAGGAAACGGCCAGCCTCGTAAAACCAGCAGGCATGAATGGAAGTGGCTGAGAAAGTGAGCAGAAACATTGTGGTCCCTCAAACATGGGAAAAGTGTTTCAAGAAGTTCATGGACATCAGGAGGTCAGGAAAGTGCGTGACGTAACTCGCTCAGGAGCCGAGACTCACACTCTTACTTTCCCAGCATTTCCCAGCACAACTGGATCGTAGGGCGGCACGGTAGCACAGTGGTTAGCACTGCTGCTTCACAGCTCCAGGGACCTGGGTTCGATTCCCGGCTTGCGTCACTGTCTATGTGTGAGTTTGCACATTCTCCTCGTGTCTGCGTGGGTTTCCTCCGGGTGCTCCGGTTTCCTCCCACACTCCAAAGATTTGTGGGTTAGTTTGATTGACCACGCTAAAATTGCCCTTAGTGTCCTGAGATGTGTAGGTTCGAGGGATTAGTGGTAAATATGTAGGGATATGGGGGTAGGGCCTGGGTGGGATTGTGGTCGGTGCAGATTCGATGGGCCGAATGGGCTCATTCTGTGCTGTAGGGTTTCTATGATTCTATGAACTCCACAAAACAACACCCCTTACACCTGCATTCATTCCTGTCTCTCCAGACACTTCCTCACATCCTCATCTGAAAAGCCAAGTGCTCACTCAGCCATATCATTGTGTCATCACAGCCATGTCTCACTCTCACCCTGCACTAACACTGACTTTGTTTTCACTCCACTCAATGCATTTCTCACTCTCACAATTCTCTATTCCCATCCCTTTCAGTTTGACTAACAAGTTCTACTACTTCACATATTTATCTAACTTTCCTGTAAAATTTGCAATGTTCTCATCCCTCAACCATTCCCAGTGACACAGCATTTAGATAGAGGTCGGTGGGAAGGTAGCTACAGACCGTCAATTATAAATAAATTAAAGGATGTAGAGCTGGCACTGAGAAAAAGACTGGGACACAGAGGATGATGACGTGAGGAGAATTTCAATTGTCCTCCATTCCTCCTTAGCTTTCTACAGACAATGATTGGTCTTGGGTTGGGATTCGATCTCTCTTGTAATTAATCCACTTGCCTTTGATACTTCATTTCTCATGATTTCACTCTGTGGCAGTTTGGTCAAAACCCCATTTCTGCACATTCACCCTGACACGAACCATGTACCTGGAGCAGAAGAAGAAATTAGACACAGAAAATACTGGACAGTAACAAGTTTAACAACAGGTATTTTATAGCTTCCCTCAAATAGTAAAACCATTCACCCCATAAATACTGAAGATTCTGAGTGTAAAACTGACTGGTTTGTTACATTTCTT
The DNA here is from genome assembly GCF_964213995.1 of Mustelus asterias. Classification (NCBI taxonomy): domain Eukaryota; kingdom Metazoa; phylum Chordata; class Chondrichthyes; order Carcharhiniformes; family Triakidae; genus Mustelus; species Mustelus asterias. The sequence continues at coordinate 4,833 of NW_027590899.1, forward strand.
GTAATTTTATTGGTGTCAGCTCAGCACGAAAAGCAGAAGATTCCAAATGTTCTGGAGTTGAACAACTTACAACTTCTTCAAACTATTTCCCAGTTTCTGCCTCCAAAACTTTTCGTGCTAAGTGTCTGAATGAAGAATTTCTTCAACTCTCCACATTTCCTTTCTCACGTCTGAGTGCTCGGTGTTGGTGGAATATCTTAGCAGCTGAATGTTGATGTGTTCACTCTGCCCTTATTTAGTCATTCGTTCCATCCCGACACTACATTCAATATCAATCAGTCGCCTCAAGAGGAAGGTTCTCAACTACCTGTAAAAATAAACATTTTACAGCTCAAACCTTGTGAGTGCCAGCTGGCTACCAATGTTCCATTGTTCAAGCTCCCGTCGCAAAACAAAGATGTTCAGACCTTCTGCACATCCGCTTTCACTCCTAAAGGGATCAACCAGAGAGTAAGGGTCAGTGCAGTTCCATTTCTGTCACTGGAACGGGGTGTGAAACCTCTTGTCTCTAATTTATCCAGTTTACAAACCCAATGAAATGTGTGACCTCACTGTGATACCACAGTTTCCCTCATCCAGTTAAAGGGCCTCATCCTGATGCGGGTCTTGGGGAAACATCCCTGGGTTTCACTTTGGCCGTCATGATTGAAGGAGCTAGAATGTAAAAACAAATTCAGCGAATAAGAGGAGGGACTGGCCTTAATGAGAATATCAGCCTTCTCCCTGCCACATTCCCCGAGTGAAGGATGAACCCAATGTTCCAACATCCTGTTGAGTTTGTAGAGCTGAATGCTCCAGATCATCAATGATGCCGGAGACATTGATCAGGACCCACTGAGGCTGGGCTTTAATCATTGGCTGGGGAATTGATTGCTGCCAATGGGAAGGTTTACATGGAGCCGATTCCAATTCAGACTGCACTATACATGTTGTTTAGATCAAGACTTTTCAATAAGTCGCTGCCCAAGAGAAGGGCAATAGTTGATGAACTACGTCTGTTCAGACTTATTATGTACAAGTGGAGGGGAGAGTGGAGAAGGTGGTAAATGCCTTCCTGAACCTTTAGTGTGAGGCACAGTAAAGGAAGGTACTACTGCCCACACTTCAGACTGACGCCTGTAATACAGCTGCAAACATTTACACAGCACGGAGTGAGCACCAAATTCAAGGACCGATAGCAGCCAGTCAGTGAGAGACATACGTGAGAGTTGGGCTGTGTGACCATCTTTACCCAAGTTCCAGGACCCAGACAATCTATGAGCAACTATATTGAAGATTTATTAGCAACCGCAACTTCAGCTGTTCCATCCTACTCTGCATCAATATTACTGGCTCTGTTATAATCATCACATTGCTCATTATCATGTTCACAAATTACATTACAAGGTAATGATATTGAGACAGACCAATCACTTCTTACCCGCCCACCTTCACTCCGAGATAGAGCAGGCCGTTAGTAAGAGTCTGTGAGTTCCACTGGAACTGGTTGTGCTGATGAACCGACTCTGATGTTTAATCTCAAGGTGATGCTCAGTGTGAGAGCGAGGCTTGCTCTGTAATATCATGAAATATCAACCAATCAAGGGCCTTGGCTTGATGGACAAACACCCTTGCGTTTCATTTGGGTCACAATCAGAGTGAGAAGATTATCCGATGTATTCTGTCCGACAATTGTGCAATGTTTGGAACTCTCTTCCCCAGAAAGTGGTGGAGGACAGGGTCAATGAACATTTTGAAGACAGAAGTAGATAGATTCCTGACTAACAAGGGCGTCAATGGTTCTCAGAGGTCGGCAGAGATGAGACACATTCAGATCAGCTGTGATCTTACTGAATGGCGGCGGAACAGGCTCGAGCGCTCGAATGGGCCACTTCTACTCCTAATTCAAATGTTGGTATCAGCTAAAATAAAACCTTTCCATATGGATACAACCCAGTGGACATGGCACGTAGAGCAATCGTGTTGGGATTGATGGCCTTCTCCATGTCCTCCTGCTGGGTAAACAATGTTTAAAATTGCTTCGATAGCCTTTGAATCAGTGTTTGTGTTTCTGGGATATGGAGCACTGTAGGGCAGAATACTCGGGATAATCAGTATTGCCAGCGAACATTGGTCATGATCCATTAGTGCTGGCTTGGTACCAGGGACAGAGGAACCAATCAGTGCTGTTGGGAGAAGCTGAACCAAAATCTTGCTGGAATATATGTGTTGTTGTAGCCGAGGATTCACAACGAGTTCAACCGAGAGAAAGGCTGTGGAAGATGAATCATTTTCATTGAGCTCCATTGTGTAGATTCAGTGAGCAGGGGACAGGTATCTACCTGGAACTTTACAGTGAATCGAGCAAACATTGAACATTTCTGCCAAGCTCTAGAAATCTCACAGCCAATCCTATAGGAGATGAATCCAATACAGAACAAGGCAACAAAACACAACTATTTCATCTTGCAGCCGTTTAACTGAATTTGTTGGGTCAATAAGAAAATTAAAATTAAAATACAACTATACCTTTCTGGCTACCTTCTCGAAGCTTCTGAAGATTCGGTCTATCATGTGCTTTGGTTTGATTTGTTTCACAGCATTTTTGATGTGTTTCAATGGGTGTTAATGTGTTTTAATTGTGGACCCTTTGTGTTTGTGTGCTGTGCACCAAAATGTCTAGTTTCAGCCATATATAGGCATCAAGTATTTTGTTTGACTGAAACACGTCTGCCCCCTGTATATAGTGGTGATTTGTTTGTCGGGAAATGTATAACTGCCCTTTTACAATTGCTAATGTGTCCTGGTGCATCTCTGGTTTCTAATTGTCTGATCTTGAATTTTGCTAAAAACCTGCCTCTCGGCAGACTTGCCTCTGTGCATTTGGACTGAGGTAATCGCAGCTTACCGAGGCCAGTGAGCCTCACATCTGTGGTGGGTAAGTTGTTGGAAAGCATTTTGAGAGACAGGACCGACAGGCATTTAGAGACGCAAGGACTGATTAGGGACAGTCAGCATGGCTTTGTGAGTGGAAAATCATGTCTCACAAATTTGATTCAGTTTTTTTGAATGGGTAACCAAGAAGGTAGATGATGGCAGTGCAGTTGATGTTGTCTACATGGATTTTAGCAAGGCCTTTGAAAAGGTACCGCATGGTAGGTTGTTGCATAAGGTTAAATCTCACGGGATCCAGGGTGAGGTGTCTCAGTGGATACAAAATTGGCTTGTAGACAGAAGCCAGAGGGTGGTTGTAGAGGGTTGTTTTTCAAACAGGAGGCCTGTGACCAGCAGTTGCCTCTCAGATCAGTGCTGGTCCACTGTTATTTGTCATTTATATTAATGATTTGGATGAGAATATAGGAGGCATGGTTAGTAAGTTTGTAGATGATACCAAGATTGGTGGCATATTGGACAGTGAAGAAAGTTATCTCCGATTGCAACAGGATTTTGATCAATTGGGCTGACGAATGGCAGATGGATTTTAATTTAGATAAATGCGAGGTGATGTATTTTGGTAGATTGAACCAGGGCAGGACTTGCTCAGTTAATGGTAGGGCGTTGGGGAGAGTTACAGAACCAAGAGATCGAGGGGTGCATGTTCATAGCTCCTTGAAAGTGGAGTCACAGGTGGACAGAGCGGTGAAGAAGGCATTCGGCATGCTTGGTTTCATTGGTCAGAACATTGAATAAAGGATTTGGGACGACTTGAAGTTGTACAAGACATTGACAAGGCCACACTTGGAATACTGTGTACACTTCTGGTCACCCTATTGTAGAAATAATATAATTAAACTAGAAAGAGCGCAGGAAAGATTTACTAGGATGCGACCCGGACTTGGTGGTTTGAGTTATAAGGAGAGGCTGGATAGACTGGGAGTTTTGTCTCGGGAGTGTAGAAGGCTGAGGGGTGATGAGGGGCACAGATCATCTTCATAGTCAATATCTTTTTCTAAAGTTGGTGGGGGGCGGGTGGTCTAAAACTAGAGGGCACAGGTTTAAGTTGAGAGGCGAAAGATCCAAAGTATCCAGAGGGGCAATTTTTTTCACACAGACAGTAGTGAGTGTCTGGAACAAGCTGCCAGAGGTAGTAGTAGAGGCGGGTACAATTTTGTCTTTTAAAAAACATTTAGACAGTTACATGGTTAAGATTGGCATAGAGGGATATGGGCCAAATGCGGGCAATTGGGATGAGCTGAGAACATGGAACAGCACAGCACAGTACAGGCCCTTCGGCCCTCGATGTTGTGCCGAGTTTTCTCCGAAACCAAGATCAAGCTATCCCACTCCCTATCATTCTGGTGTGCTCCATGTGCCTATTCAAGAACAGCTTGAAAGTTGCTAAAGTGTCCGACTCCACTATCACAGCAGGCAGTCAATTCCACACCCCAACCACTCTCTGCGTAAAGAACCTACCTCGGACATCCCTCCTATATCTCCCACCATGAACCCTATAGTTATGCCCCCTTGTAATAGCTCCATCCACCAGAGGAAATAGTCTTTGAACGTTAACTCTATCTATCCCCCTGAACTTCTTATAAACCTCTCTTAAGTCGCCTCTCAACCTCCTCCTCTATAAAAAGAAATGCCCCAGCTCCCTCAACCTTTCCTCATGAGACCTACCCTCCAAACCAGGCAGCATCCTGGTAAATCTCCTTTGCACTCTCTCCAAAGCTTCCACATCCTTCTTATAGTGAGGTGACCAGAACTGCACACAATATTCCAAATGTGGTCTCACCAAGGTCCTGTACACGGATCTTAAACTCCAACCCCCTGTTAATAAATACTAACACACTATAGGCCTTCTTCACGGCTCTATCCACCTGAGTGGCAGCTTTAAGAGATCTGTGGATATGAACCCCAAGATCTTTCTGTTCCTCCACATTCCTCAGAACCCTACCTTTGACCCTGTAATCCGCATTCAAATTTGTCCTACCAAAATGAATCACCTCGCACTTATCAGGGTTAAATTCCATCTGCCATTTTTCGGCCCAGCTTTGCATCCTATCTATGTCTCTTTGCAGCCTACAGCAGCCCTCCACCTCATCCACTACTCCACCAATCTTGGTGTCATCAGAAAATGTACTGATCCACCCTTCAGCCCCCTCCTCCAAGTCATTGATAAAAATCACAAAAAGCAGGGGACCCAGCACTGATCCCTGTGGTACACCGCTGGTAACTGGTCTCCAGTCTGAAAATTTGCCATCCACCACCACCCTCTGTCTTCTATGAGATAGCCAGTTACGTATACAATCGGCCAAATTTCCCTCTATCCCACACCTCCTTGTTTTCTTCATGAGCCGACCATGGTGGAACTTATTAAACGCCTTACTCAAATCCATGTATATGACATCAATTGCTCTATCTTCATCAACACACTTACCTCCTCAAAGAATTCAATTAAGTTTGTGAGGCAAGACTTACCCTTCACGAATCCGTGTTGACTATCCCGGATTAAGCTGCATCTTTCCAAATGGTCATAAATCCTATCCCTCAGGACCTTTTCCATTAACTTACCGACCACTGAAGTAAGACTAACCGGCCCGTTAATTACCAGGGTCATTCCTATTTCCTTTCTTGACCAGAGGAACGACATTCGCCACTCTCCAGTCCTCTGACACTATCCCCGTGGACAGTGAGGACCCAAGGATCAAAGCCAAAGGCTCGGCAATCGCATCCCTTGCCTCCCAAAGAATCCTAGGATATATCTCAGCTGGCCCAGGGGACTTAACGACCCTCAGTGTTTTCAAAATTGCTAATGCATCTGCCCTCAGAACATCTACCTCCTCCAGCCTATCAGCCTGTATCACACTCTCATCCTCAAAAACATGGCCCCTCTCCTTGCTGAACACTGAAGAAGAGTATTCATTCAAAGCCTCTCCTATCTTTTATGACTCCATGTACAAGTTCCCACTCCTGTCCTTAGGGGTATTTAAAAAACGGGCGGCATAGACAAGTTGGGCCGAAGGGCCTCTTTCCATGCTGTAAACCTCTATGACTCTACCTTTCATTCAGGTCACTTTCTGTGCCCTTGTGTCAGTTCTTATGTCCGCTCCCTGTGCTTGTGTTTCTGGCCTCATGGCTGTCTGCAGCGGGTTCCCTTCCAATGATTCTACTTTACTCGAGCAGTCGCCGGCTGCTACAAATTCCATTGGGTTCACCAATTCCCTTCAGGGAAGGAAATTTGCCATCAACCTGGTCTTATCTTGATCTGTCCAATGTGAATCCAGACTCAAAGCAATGTGGTTGACTCTCAACTGCTGTGTGAAATGGCCGAGGCAAGCGACTGGGAAATGAGGGGTGAGCAACAGTTCTGGGTTTGCCACTGACACCCACATCCAATGAAATAAATCAAAGAACACATCCCCCATCTTCGATCCGTGTCCCTCTAATTTAAAAAAAATGCCCATTTACTGGATTCCTTCAACAGAGGGAACAAATTCTCCCTGTCGAATCTATCGTCTTGAAAAAACATTTTAAACACCAGACTAATCATCTATGCAACACATGTTGTGATAATTTGACCTGTTAGTTCTCTGATATCCTCCTGCAGCCCCCTCCAGGGCCAATATATCCTGAGTTGTGATGTTCAGGCTGGAACTCAAAACTCCCGATGGGGACTAATGAAGTGAGTGGTGACATTTTGTTTGGCAAATCTTTGGTATCTCCTGAAGCATTCACTCTGTCCACCTCTGTGCAGTTTTCCAACTGAGCGTTCTTTCAGTGAAGGAGCATTTTCCCTCCTGTGACGGCTCCTTCCACACCTCCAATGAGTAACCCGGAAGGACAAGGACATTGGATAGATTACAAAATCACCACCTGAAAGTTCATCTCCGAGTCACACACCATCCTGACTTGGAATCTATGTAGTCATTGCTTCACTGTCGCTGAGTCAAATCCAGTAACTCCCTCCTGAACTGCAAGGCCAGCAGGAATGAGCCATCACATGTTGCCCTTGAGAATGTGATGGTGAGCTGCTTTTTGACATTGCTGCTGTCCATTGGGTGTTGGGGAGGAAGTGTCTGGATTTGACTCAGTGACAGCAATGGAACAGTGATAGCGTTACAAGTCAGCATGGTATGTGTATTGGAGGTGATGTTGCTGATGGTGATGTTCTCAGTTTCTGCTCTGTCTAGGAATAGTGTTTACTGGTTAGGAAGGTGCTGTTGAAGGAGTCTTGGTGAGTTCCTGCAGTGGATCTTGTTGGTGATATGCACGGCAGTCTGTGATTCTCAGTCTGTGATTCTGCCACACGTCATTACTCTGTGTGTAAATATAATACCCAAGCATTGTTCCTTTGTAAATATGTGATTCTTGTTTCTGTCCCTGTGAGTATCTATGATTCTCTCTCTCTCTGTCCCTGTGTGTATCTGTGATTCTCTCTCTGTGTGTCCCTGTGTGTATCTGTGATTCCCTCTCTGTGTTCCATTGTGGATCTGTGATTCTCTATCTGTGTCCCTGTGTGTATCTGTGATTCTCTCTCTATGTGTCCCTGTGTGTATCTGTGATTCTCTCTCTGTGTTCCATTGTGGATCTGTGATTCTCTATCTGTGTTCCTGTGTGTATCTGTGATTCTCTCTCTGTGTCCCTATGTGTATCTGTGATTCTCTCTCTGTGTCCCTGTGTGTGTCTGTGATTCTCTATGTGTGTCCCTGTGTGTATCTGTGGTTCTCTCTCTGTGTCCCTGTGTGTATCTGTGATTCTCTCTCTCTGTCCCTGTGTGTATCTGAGATTCTATCTCTCTGTGTCCCTGTGTGTATCCACTACCAAATCCAATGTGGCCTCACCTCTTGTCGGCCTATCCAAATATTGTGTCAGGAAACCCTCCTGCACACACTGCACAAAAACTGCCCCATCTGAACTATTCGACATACAAAGGTTCCAATCAATATTTGGAAAGTTAAAGTCCCCCATGACAACGACCCTGTGACCCCCACACCTAACCATAATCTGCTTAGCAATTTCTTCCTCCACATCTCTATTACTATTTGGGGGCCTATAGAAAACTCCTAACAACGTGACCGCTCCTTTCCTATTTCTAACTTCAGCCCATATTACCTCAGTATACAGATCCCCCTCGAAGTGTCTTTCTGCAGCCGTTAAACTATCCTTGATTAACAATGCCACTCCTCCACCTCTTTTACCAGCTTCCCTACACTTACTGAAACATCTATACCCCGAACGTCCAACTATTCCTGTCCTTGTTCTACCCATGTCTCCGTAATAGCCACAACATCGTAGTCCCAAGTACCAATCCACGCCCCAAGTTCATCTACCTTGTTCCGGATGCTCCTTGCATTGAAGTAGACACGCTTCAACCCGCCTTCCTGTCTACTGGTACCCACCCTTGACCTTGATACCTTCCCCAATACCTCACTACCCTCAGCACTGACTTCCAGACTACCACTCCTTTTCCCACCCCCTGGACAAATTAGTTTAAACCCCCCTGAAGAGCCGTAACAAATTTCCCTCCCAGGATATTTGTGCCCCTCTGGTTCAGGTGCACCCCGTCCTGTTGGTACAGGTCCCACCTTCCCCAGAAAGTGTTCCAATTATCCACATAGCTGAAACCCTCCCTCCTACACCATCCCTGCAACCACATTGTTTGAACCTTCCAAGCTAAATGAGAGTGTGTTCGCGGCTGAGATACAGCAAGCAGACTGAAATTCAAAAAATTCAGTGGAGAGACCGCAACGGCAGAATGCTCAACGCTTTTCTTGAGTAAGGTGGGTGTTTAATTATTTGTTGATTTTTTTTCTCTCTGTGAGTTGATGAACAGTGTTTGAAGTTCTCTGTCCCAGTGTCTGTCTCCCGCACGGGCTCCTAGATTGTGTTGTATTATACACTTTATAACAGCAGCTTTAACATTGCTGACAAAGGAGCATTTTCAATCTGGGTTTTGTCTCCTCTGTGGTTAAACAGCCTGACGCCAACTTGCTCCATCTGTTGTTTGTGACGCTTTCCAATTCCCTGGACACCAGCGAGTTTATTGCCCCCGAGACCGACTGAATAACATTTGTTTCCCATTGTGCTGTTTGAGAGGTCAGTTTAGCAGGTCCTTTGCTGAATTAATAATTTTAAACTAACTCTGAGACTTCAGGGGGGAAATAAATCAGCTTTTCCAAAACTAACTCTTGGCTCCGGATGAAACCGTGAATGAAGTGTCAAATATCCTCCCAGAGAAAATAGCTGGGGGGACATTGTCAACAACCAGAACCTCAGTGAGTCAGGTTCAAACATGTAAAGGAAAAACCTTTTGCATTTCCAGACCAACACGTTAGTCACTGAGTTTTTATAGATACATTTCGGCGGGAGCGAGTATGTGACATTCTCAAAGCACCAACACAGCACAGAGCACTCAATCCCAGAAATATGTATTATGCTGCTTTTCTGATATTCCATTTGCAGGAAGTTCTCAAATACAGAATTATTGAATTCATCATTAAAATCACCAGACCCTATCGGATATGATCAGCATTATTATAAACAGGAGGTGGAATTTCAAGCTGTCCATTATTCACACCAATAAACTGTCATTCAGGAATGTGTTTGCCATTGTACCAAAGGACAGTTAATAATAATGCATTCCATTTGAACGTGTATTGTTTGTAATGGAGGTTTATGGACATTTTCTGAAGACGTGTTCATCGAAGTGTTTTGTCACTCACATGTTGGTGAAATGTCTGCCTTCGCCTATCCCATCACCTGCCTTCCAATCTTGTGTGTGTTTATTCGTTCCACTGAAACCCCTTCCACCAGTCCATGGACACCCATTTGAACCACCTGACATCCTTTTGCATCTATTTTTATTCCCAGGTCTGTTGACTGATCCTGGAACAGAATCGCTTTCTGTGTTGCTGTGTCGGCGGATTTGGTTTGACCTGTTTTTGAAGGTCCAGCTTTCTGTGTTATTTTGTTGTGATGTGATTTAATTCCTGTTTAAAGAACGGGGGAAGAACTGCCTTTAGCCGAAACAGAATCCAGATTTGTTCAGATTCTGGAAACATGTGTTGTCAGTGGCAACTCACAGACAGACTTTCCACCAGTTTGTTGCTGAAAAACGCCTTTACCCAGGTGCTGCTGCGAGACAATCAAAGGACACGGACTTGTTCGCAGGTTCAAACTTAGTGTTATTAAGAACATTTGCAAGTTAAAGGAAACAATTCTTATAACAGAAATTCAGTGAACTTTTCTCTAAATCTATCTGAATAAGCACTAAAGAGAGATTTAGACTCTTGAGTTGGATGAACAGCCATGATCGACATGAAATGCGTAGCAGGCTCGAAGGGACAAAAGGTCTCCTCCTGCTGCTATCTCCTATGTTTCTATGTTTAAACTTGCTCTTGTCATGAATCATAGCTGTTTTGGTATGTTTTCACCTTCCATTTTCAATAGGGCCGGATCCCCACCTGCTGTCCGCTGTGCTGAAGGTCGATGTTTATTTGTTTCCAGGACAAATCTGCTGCAGGATGAAGATGATGGTCACTCTGCAAACACAGTAAGAAGTTTGACAACACCAGGTTAAAGTCCAACAGGTTTATTTGGTAGCAAAAGCCACACAGGCTTTCGGAGCTCCAAGCCCCTTCTTCAGGTGAGTGGGAATTCTGTTCACAAACAGGGCATATAAAGACACAGACTCAATTTACATGAATAATGGTTGGAATGCGAATACTTACAACTAATTAAGTCTTTAAGAAACAAAACAATGTGAGTGGAGAGAGCATCAAGACAGGCTACAAATATGTGTATTGTCTCCAGACAAGACAGCCAGTGAAACTCTGCAGGTCCACGCAACTGTGGGAGTTACAAATAGTGTGACATGAACCCAATATCCCGGTTGAGGCCGTCCTCGTGTGTGCGGAACTTGGCTATCAGTTTCTGCTCAGCGACTCTGCGCTGTCGTGTGTCGCGAAGGCCGCCTTGGAGAACGCTTACCCGAATATCAGAGGCCGAATAGAGTTTTACTGGCTGTCTTGTCTGGAGACAATACACATCTTTTTAGCCTGTCTTGATGCTCTCTCCACTCACATTGTTTTGTTTCTTAAAGACTTCATTAGTTGTAAGTATTCGCATTCCAACCATTATTCATGTAAATTTAGTTTGTGTCTTTATATGCCCTGTTTGTGAACAGAATTCCCACTCACCTGAAGAAGGGGCTTGGAGCTCCGAAAGCTTGTGTGGCTTTTGCTACCAAATAAACCTGTTGGACTTTAACCTGGTGTTGTTAAACTTCTTACTGTGTTTACCCCAGTCCAACGCCGGCATCTCCACATCATGACTCTGCAACCAGCCAGGCAGGTAAACGCCGCTGCTTCAGATGGCGGCAAAAGACAGAACTCTGGAAAACCGTGTCATAAACTGTCGGATTGTTTGAACCTTGCACATTAAGGGAGAGTGCACCAGCGGCTGATGTATTACACACAGATTGAGATTCAGAGGATTCAGTGTCCAGACCGGGAAAGCAGAATGTTCCACACTTCTGTTGGTTGAGGTGAGTGTTTAATCTTTGTTGATTTTCTTGCACGGATTCTGTTTCTGAAGTGACTACCAGACCTGGAAACTGGTCTGGTCATTCTGCATTTGGACACGCACTGTTTCAGCATCTAATGATTCACAAATGATGCTGAAGATTGTACAGATATCAGCGAACACCTCCACTTCTGAACATGTGCTGCAAGGGTGGTCACTGATCTGATTGGTTGATGTGAAGTATTGTTTTGCGGGTTATCCATTCTAATCATATCGTGCAGAGCTCGCAAAGAGTCGCCACGCTGTCGCATCATCTTATAAAATTGGATATGGCCAAACCTCAGTGAGATCCGTTCCGGATTCTCTTTCCACTCCTTGTATTATGGCGACTGGTTGCAAGGATTTTAGGGCCTTGTGTCAAAGTCCGGTTTTGAGAATTAAAGGAACACGGCCAACGGGGGAAAGGCAGCTTGAAAATGATCTGAAACAAAAAATGAAGATGGCGACTGGCACAATGGATAGTTGTTCCACATGAATATTTCAATGGAGAGACAGAGATTTAAAGATGACAGAGACTCAGGGGGGTGCAGTGTACATACTGCTCACTCAGGGTGATTTGGAGTTTGAGAGACTACTACAACTGCACTGAAGTTTAGTGTTTGGACTGTGCAGAAGGACAATATCTTTGTATCTCAGCCTGTGCTACCTCTGCACTCATTGCAGTTGGTGGACAATGTAGAGGGAGCTTATCCTTGTAAGTGTTTGATGGGCGCAATCTTGTGGGTGATGTAGTCTGAAGGTGAATTATGGGACCATGTCTAATGCTCTGAATTGAACCTGAATTGCGTTTACCGTTGTGTCTGTTTGCAGGGAAAGCAGGTCCGACATCCTGTAGCAGGATGGTCCTGGAAACAAACAGCGGCGTTTACCTGTGTGTCTGTTTTCTGGGGAATCAGATTCTTCATCCTGCAGCAGGATGGTCCTGGAAACAAACAGTGCCGATTTTAAATGGATAGCAGGTGAGGATCCGCCCCTATTGACAAAGGGAGTTGAAGTCACTCTCCTTGTACGAGCGTTCAGGTGAAGAGCAGGAAATGCTTACTTTGACACTGAAATGTTTAAACATTACGTTTTGAATACATTTAACACTTGTTTCAAATTCATTATATTAAATTCTAATGCGAACAACTAAAATCCATCCAATTATCATTGGAACATCCTATCATTGTCCCTTGTTGAATATGTAGCGACTGTTCACTGGTAATATGCTTTTTAAAATTTCTGAATCAGTTTGGAATGGGGCAAGTGCTGTCCCAGACCTAATCAAAGGGAAAGAAGCCAGGCAATTGGTCGCAGTGTCAGGAGGCGGGCATTTTTGGAACAGTGGCCAGAAATCTCTCAGCTTCTCAGTTATATGGAAAGGAATAAAGAGAGTTCAGTGAACAAGTACTTGAATTGGGGGAAAGACGATTTCAATATCATAAGACAGTTTCCAGCAAACGTAGACTGGGATCAGTTCCTTACAGGTCAATATATATTTGGAATCTGGATGTCTATTAAAGTGCCAGAGTGAGAATGCAGGGCCCGTTGGTTTTCTCTAGGAGTGAAGAGTAAGTTTGGCAAGTCCAGGGAACCCTGGAAGTCAAGAGGTATCGAGGGTTCCATAAAAGGGAGGAAAAGGAGTAAGTGGTATGTGCAGAGCACGGAAAATGAGGGGGGGCCTCAGCAAGCTGCTGAAAAACCAATCAGGAGGGAAAAGAGGGGCCACAACATATAATTGGCAGACCACATTAAGGAAAACCGCAAGGCATTTTCTCAGTATGTTGGGTGCGAGAGGATGACCAGGGAAAAGTGGGGCCCATCAGAGCACAAAGGAACCTCTGTGCGAGGAGTCAGAGGACGTGGTTGAGGCCGAACATTATTTTTTCATCTTTATACACAGAGGGGAAACATTTTAAACCTGGAGATTTCAGCAGGAACAGTAAGATTCAAGGACACGTTAAGATCAATAAGAAGGAGGGATTGGATGTGTTAGCGGGAATATTGGTGCATAAACCCCCAGGGCCTGAAGCAATTATACCTCAGTCTTCTGTGGCAGTCACGGAAGGAGATTGCAGGGACACACTGAGGGAGATATCGACATCTTCGCCGAAGTGACCGTGGGATATCTAATGTGATCCCTTTATTCAAGAATGGCAGCAGGGAGTGCTGAGGACTAACGTGAACCTGGGGTGCAAGTCCATTGATCCCTGATGGAGCCAGTGCTGCTAGATATGTTAGTTTAGAAGACATACTGAATGCTTGCCTTCATTATCCAAGACATAGGCTATAGGAGCAGTGGGGTCCAGGCCCATCTCAGATCATTAGTTAATCCACAGATGGAATATTGTGTAAAGTCTGGTCGCCAAACTCTTGGATGGAATAATTCCACTGGAGAGGGCTGAGAGTGAGATTCAGCAAGGAGTTGTCTGGAACGGGAAATTGCAGCCATTATGGAGAGACAGGGTAATCGGGGTTCACTTTCACTGGAGGCACGGAGGCTGAGGGAAAACTTAATAGAGATACACAAAATTATCAGAAAGGTCGACACGGTATATTGTCAGAATCTCTCCCAATGGCAGATGCGTGGCACAGTGGTTAGCACTGCTGTTTCACAGCACCAAGGAATCCGCTCAGATTCCTGGCGTTTGTCACTGTATGTGTGGAGTTAGCACGTTCTCCCCGTGACTGCCTGGGTTTCCTCCGAGTGCTCCAGTTTCTTCCCACAGTCAGAAAGACGTGCTGGTTAAGTTCATTGACCCGATTAGGCGCCGGAGTGTGGCGACTGGGGGAATTTCACAGTAATTAATTGTAGTGTTAACGTAAGCCTTACTAGTGACGATGAAGTAAACTTTTACTTCATGTGTCTCTGGCAGGTGGGCATGGGAACATGGAGAGGGGAAAGTGGTTAAGAGGGGATATGAGGAAATGTTATTTCACACACAGAATGGTGGGAATATGGAACAGGCGCCTGGACTAGCACTTTAATAGTCAAGGCATAATCCAATACGGATCTTGTGCTGGTAAATGAGATGATTGCAGATTGGTAATTGATGGCCAGCATGGACATGATGGGCCGAAGGGACTGTTTATGTGCTGACTGACTCTGTAAATCTATGAGAGTTACTGGGAACAGACTAATGGAATAGATTGGAGCTTTGAATCAGAGGTTGTTATTAAGGATCGAATTAAGTTTTCAATAAGAGAATGTATTCAGTTTATATTCTCTCCAGATGTAGGTTTAATGCATGAAGAAAGGCCAAAAAAATCCGAAACTGTCGACAATCTGAACACATGTTTGATGTAAGATAAAAAAAATGGGAATGTCGGAGCAGAATGTATTTGTCCAACGCTCGAACCTCTGCTGATATTTAATGCCATCACCTTGTTTCTGCAATCAAACAAATTATTAACGAGCGATAAACGAAATAAAACTTTCCTATCGAGCAGGGAGAATTCTCAGGTAATATTTCCCCTTTTGGACAGGCGCGGATCAAGAACTTGGGGCAATGTCAGAGAATAAGACTATTTAAAATGATGATGATTTTGAATTTCCACTCTCAGTGCGTCAGTAGCCTGTTGGTTTCTGTTTTCAGAGAGAGGTGGTGGCGTTGGGGATTGGGGGCGTTGGGGATTGGGGGCGTTGGGGGCGTTGGGAATTTTGGGGTGGGGGTGGGGACAGGGGAGAGTGGTAGGATTGGCGCTAATCCTCGAATACATTCCAAACTGATTCAGATATTTTTTTTAAAAACATATTACCAAGGAACAGTCGCTACATTTTCAACTAGGGACAATGATAGGATGTTCCAATGATAATTTGATGGATTTTAATTGTTCGCATTAGAATTGAATTTAGTGAATTTGAAACAAGTGTTAAACATATTCAAAACGTAATGTTTAAACATTTCAGTGTCAAAATAAACATTACCTGCTCTTCACCTGAACGCTCGTACAAGGAGAGTGACTTCGACTTTTTCCGCTGAGGCTCGGGAGAAAAAAAAACAGAGGGCATGGGTTAAGGGTGAAAGGAGAAAAGTTCAAAGGGAATATTAGGGGGGACTTCTTCACGCAAAGAGTGGTGGGAGTGTGGAATGAGCTGCCGGATAAAGTGGTAAATGCGGGGTCACTTTTAACATTTAAGAAAAACTTGGACGGGTTCATGAATGAGAGGGGTGTGGAGGGATATGGTCCAAGTGCAGGTCAGTGGGACTAGGCATAAAATGGTTCGGCACAGACAAGAAGGGCCAAAAGGCCTGTTTCTGAGCTGTAATTTTCTATGGTTCTATGGTTCTAACTTCCTTTGTCAATAGGGGCGGATCCTCACCTGCTAT
The DNA here is from genome assembly GCF_964213995.1 of Mustelus asterias. NCBI lineage: Eukaryota > Metazoa > Chordata > Chondrichthyes > Carcharhiniformes > Triakidae > Mustelus > Mustelus asterias. The sequence continues at coordinate 20,648 of NW_027590899.1, forward strand.
CCACTTAAAACCGACACTGTTTGTTTCCAGGACCATTCTGTTCCAGGATGAAGAAGCTGATTCCCTGGAAACAGACACACAGGTAAACGCCGCTGTTTAATTCCGTGCAGGAGACGGGAACAGACTGCAATGAGGAAAATCGGGTCAGAAGTTGTCGGATTGTTTGAACCTTGGAAATTAAAGGAGAGTGTGTTAGCGGCTGAGATACAGCAAGCAGACTGAGATACAGAAAATTCAGTGGAGAGACTGGAACGGCAGAATGCTCAACGCTTTTCTTGAGTGAGGTGGGTGTTTAATTATTTGTTGATTTTTTTTCTCTCTGTGAGTTGATGAACAGTGTTTGAAGTTCTCTCTCCCAGTGTCTGTCTCCCGCACGGGCTCCGAGATTGTGTTGATATATACACTTTATAACAGCAGCTTTAACTTTGCTGACAAAGGAGCATTTTCAATCTGGGTTGTGTCTCCTCTGTGGTTAAACAGCCTGACGCCAACTTGCTCCATCTGTTGTTTGTGACGCTTTCCAATTCCCTGGACACCAGCGAGTTTATTGCCCCCGAGACCGACTGAATAACATTTGTTTCACATTGTGTTGTTTGAGCGGTCAGTTTTAGCAGGTCCTTTGCTGAATTAATAATTTTAAACTAACTCTGAGCCTGCAGGAGGGACACAAATCAGCTTTTCCAAAACTAACTCTTGGCTCCGTATGAAACCGTGACTGAAGTGTCAAATATCCTCCCAGAGAATATATCTGGATGGACATTGTCAAAAACCAGAACCTCAGTGAGTCAGGTTCAAACATGTAAAGAAAAAACCTTTTGCATTTCCAGACCAACACGTTAGTCACTGAGTTTTTATAGCTACATTTCGGGAGCGAGTACGTGACATTCTCAAAGCCCCAACACAGCACAGTGCACTCAATCCCAGAAATATGTATTATGCTGCTTTTCTGATATTCCATTTGCAGGAAGTTCTCAAATACAGAATTACTGAATTCATCATTAAAATCACCAGACCCTATCGGATATGATCAGCATTATTATAAACAGGAGGTGGAATTTCAAGCTGTCCATTATTCACACCAATAAACTGTCATTCAGGAATGTGTTTGCCATTGAACCAAAGGACAGTTAATAATAATGCAATTCCATTTCCTCTCCGCTCAACCCTCTCCCTCAACACCCCCCCTCACCCCTCTCCCTCTCCCCTCAACCCTCTCTCCCTCCCCTCAACCCGCTCCCTCTCCCCTCAATCCTCTGTCCCTCCCCTCAACCCTCTCCCTCTCCCCCAACCCTCTCCCTCTCCCCCAACCCTCTCCCTCACCCCTCAGCCGTCTCCCTCTCCCCTCAACTCTCTCCCTCACCCCTCACCCCTCAACCCTCTCCCTCACCCCTCAACCATCTCCCTCACCCCTCAGCCCTCTCCCTCACCCCTCAACCCTGTCGGTCTCCCCTCAACCCTGTCGCTCTCCCCTCAAACCTCTCCCTCTCCCTCAACTCTCTCCCTCTCCCCTGGAACCTCTCCCTCTTCCCTCAACACTCTCCTTCTCCCCTCAGCACTCTCCCTCTCACCTCAACCCTCTCCCTCTCCCCTCAGACCTCTCCCTCTCCCCTCAACCCTCTCCCTCTCACCTCAACCCTCTCCCTCTCCCCTCAGACCTCTCCCTCTCCCCTCAGACCTCTCCCTCTCCCCTCAACACTCTCCCTCTCCCCTCAACCCTCTCCCCTCAACCCTCTCCCTCTCCTCTCAACACCCTCCATCTCCCCTCAGCAATCTCCCCCTCCCCTCCGCACTCTCCCTCTCCCCTCCACCCTCTCCCTCTACCCTCAGCACCCTCCCTCTCCCCTCAACCCTCTCCCCTCAACACTCTCCTTCTCCGCTCAGCAATCTCCCCCTCCCCTCCGCACTCTCCCTCCCCCCTAAACACTCTCCCTCTCCCCTCCACACTCTCCCTCTCCCCTCCACTCTCAACCGTCTCCACTCAGCACCCTCCCTCCCCCCTCAACACTCTCCCTCTCCCCTCCACTCTCAAACCTCTCCCCTCAGCACTCTCCCTCTCCCCTCAAAACTCTCCCTCTTCCCCCTCAACCCTCTCCCCTCAACACTCTCCCTCCCCCTCAACACTCTCCCCTCAACCCTCTCCCCTCAACACTCTCCCTCTCCCCCAACACTCTCCCTCTCCCCTCAACACTCTCCCTCTCCCCTCAACCCTCTCCCCTCAACCCTCTCCCTCTCCTCTCAACACCCTCCATCTCCCCTCAGCAATGTCCCCCTCCCTCCGCACTCTCCCTCTCCCCTCCACCCTCTCCCTCTACCCTCAGCACCCTCCCTCTCCCCTCAACCCTCTCCCCTCAACACTCTCCTTCTCCCCTCAGCAATCTCCCCCTCCCCTCCGCACTCTCCCTCCCCCCTAAACACTCTCCCTCTCCCCTCAACCCTCCCCCTCTCCCCTCAACCCTATCCCTCTCCCCTCAAAACTCCCCCTCTCCCCTCAACACTCTCCCTCTCCCCTCCACACTCTCCCTCTCCCCTCCACTCTCAACCGTCTCCACTCAGCACCCTCCCTCCCCCCTCAACACTCTCCCTCTCCCCTCCACTCTCAAACCTCTCCCCTCAGCACTCTCCCTCTCCCCTCAAAACTCTTCCTCTTCCCCATCAACCCTCTCCCCTCAACACTCTCCCTCCCCCTCAACACTCTCCCCTCAACCCTCTTCCCTCAACACTCTCCCTCTCCACCAACACTCTCCCTCTCCCCTCAACACTCTCCCTCTACCCTCGGCACACTCCCTCCCCCCAAACACTCTCCCACCCCCCTCAACCCTCTCCCTCACCCCTCAACCCTCTCCCTCTCTCCTCAACACTCTCCCTCTCCGCTCAGCACTCTCCCTCTCCCCTCAGACTCTCCCTCTCCCCTCAACACTCTCTCTCTCCCCCCTCAAAACTCTCCCTCTCCCCTCAACCCTCTCCCTCTCCCCTCAACCCTCTCCCTCTCCCCTCAACCCTCTCCCTCTCCCCTCAATCCTCTCCCTCTCCCCTCAACCCTCTCCCTCTCCTCTCAACCCTCTCCCCTCAACCCTCTCCCTCTCCCCTCAACCCTCTCCCTCTCCCCTCAACCCTCTCCCTCTCCCCTCAACCCTTCTCCCTCTCCCCTCAACCCTCTCCCTCTCTCCTCAACAGTCTCCCTCTCCGCTCAGCACTCTCCCTCTCCCCTCAACCCTCTCCCTCTCCCCTCAACCCTCTCCCTCTCCCCTCAACCCTCTCCCTCTCCCCTCATCCCTCTCCCTCTCCCCTCAACCCTCTCCCTCTGCCCTCAATCCTCTCCCTCTCCCTTCAACACTCTCCCTCTCCCCTCAACCCTCTCCCTCTCCCCTCAACCCTCTCCCCTCAACACTCTCCCTCTCCCCCAATACTCTCCCTCTACCCTCAGCACTCTCCCTCCCCCCAAACACTGTCCCTCCCCGCTCAACCCTCTCCCTCACCCCTCAACCCTCTCCCTCTCTCCTCAACAGTCTCCCTCTCCGCTCAGCACTCTCCCTCTCCCCTCAAACTCTCCCTCTCCCCTCAACACTCTCTCTCCCCCCTCAAAACACTCCCTCTCCCCTCAACCCTCTCCCTCTCCCCTCAATCCTCTCCTTTTCCACTCAACCCTCTCCTCTCCCCTCAATCCTCTCCCTCTCCCCTCAACCCTCTCCCTCTCCCCTCAGCACTCTCCCTCACCCCTCAACCCTCTCCCTCTGCCCTCAATTCTCTCCCTCTCCCTTCAACACTCTCCCTCTCCCCTCAACCCTCTCCCTCTCCCGTCAACCCTCTCCCTCTCTCCTCAAGCCTCTCCCTCCCCCTCAAGCCTCTCCCTCACCCCTCAACCCGCTCCCCTCAGCACCCTCGCTCTCCCCTCAACCCTCTCCCTCACCCCACAACCCTCTCACTCTCCCCTCAACACTCTCGCTCTCCCCACCCAACACTCCCCTCTCCCCTCAACACACTCCCTCTCGCCTCAGCACTCTCACTCTCCCCTCAACCCTCTCCCCTCAACCCTCTCCCTCACCCCACAACCCTCTTACTCTCCCCTCAACACTCTCGCTCTCCCCACCCAACACTCCCCTCTCCCCTCAACACACTCCCTCTCGCCTCAGCACTCTCACTCTCCCCTCAACCCTCTCCCCTCAACCCTCTCCCTCTCCCCTCAACCCTCTCCCTCTCCCCTCAACCCTCTCCCTCTCCCGACAACCCTCTCCCTCTCCCCCTCAACACTCTCCCTCTACCCCCTCAACACTCTCCCTCTCCCCTCAACACTCTCCCTCCCCCTCAAACCTCTCCCTCTCCCCTCAACACTCTCCCTCTCCCCTCAACACACTCCCTCTCAACTCAACCCTCTCCCTCTCCCCTCAACACTCTCCCTCTCCCCTCAACATTCTTCCTCTCCCCTCAACCCTCTCCCTCTCCCCTCAACCCTCTCCCTGTCCCCTCAGCACTTTCCCAGGGGTGGCACGGTGGCACAGTGGTTGGCACTGCTGCCTCACAAGGTCACGTACCCGGGTTCAATTCCGGGCTTGGGTCACTCTCTGTGTTTCCCCCGTGTCTGCGTGGGTTTCCTGTTGGTCTCCAGTCCCCTCGCAATGTCTCAGAGACTTACTGTTTCGGTGAGTTGACCCGTACAGGTGCCGACGTCTGACAACTCGGGGAATTTCACAGCAACTTCATTGCAGTGTCAATGTACGCCTTACTTGTGACTAATCAGTAAACTTTACCTCTCCCCTCCACACACTCTCTCTCCCCTCAACACTCCCCTCTCTCACAAAACCCCCCCTCTGAATTCAGCACACCCCGGCACGCATCAGCACTCCCATATTTACACTCCCCCTGTCACATTCACACTCCCTCTGTCACATTCACACTCCCCCTCTTACATTCACACTCCCCCTCTCACATTCACACTCCCCCTCTCACATTCACACTCCCACTCTCACATTCACACTCCCACTCTCACATTCACACTCCCCCTCTCACATTCACACTCCCCCTGTCACATTCACACTCCCCCTCTCACATTCACACTCCCCCTGTCACATTCACACTCCCCCTGTCACATTCACACTCCCCCTGTCACATTCACACTCCCCCTCTCACATTCACACTCCCCCTCTCACATTCACACTCCCACTCTCACATTCACACTCCCACTCTCACATTCACACTCCCCCTGTCACATTCACACTCCCCCTGTCACATTCACACTCCCCCTGTCATATTCACACTCCCCCTCTCACATTCACACTCCCCCTCTCACATTCACACTCCCCCTGTCACATTCACACTCCCCCTCTCACATTCACACTCCCCCTCTCCCATTGACACTCCCCCTCTCACATTCACACTCCCCCTCTCACATTCACACTCCCCCTCTCACATTCACACTCCCCCTCTCACATTCACACTCCCCCTGTCACATTCACACTCCCCCTCTCACATTCACACTCCCCCTCTCACATTCACACTCCCCCTCTCACATTCACACTCCCACTCTCACATTCACACTCCCACTCTCACCTCAACTGCCCCCGCCCCCCTTCATCTGTACTCGACCCCTCTCATCTCAATGTTCCCCCGCCCGCCCGCTTCCAAACTTGCCCTCTCAATCAGAGGATGTTATTTTAAGGTACAACGCAACAGCTACAACACTGATGAAGCAGCTGAAGTTGGTTGTCTGAGGACACGGCACTGGGAACCTCCTGAAGCGACGCCCTGGAACTGAGAAAGTTCTCCTCCAATAAGCATTGCTGTCTATTTAATGCGATTCTATCTCTGTGTTCCTGTGTGTGCCTTTGACTCTCTCTATGAGTCCCTGTGTGTGTCTGTGATTCTCTCTCTGTGTCCCTGTGTGTATCTGTGATTCTCTCTGTGTCCCTGTGTGTACCTGTGATTCTCTCCCTGTGTCCCTTCGTGTATCTGTGATTCTCTCTATGAGTCCCTGTGTGTGTCTGTGATTCTCTCTCTGTGTCCCTGTGTGTTTCTGTGATTCTCTCTGTGTCCCTGTGTGTTTCTGTGATTCTCTCTGTGTCCCTGTGTGTATCTGTGATTCTCTCTGTGTCCCTGTGTGTTTCTGTGATTCTCTCTGTGTCCCTGTGTGTACCTGTGATTCTCTCCCTGTGTCCCATCGTGTATCTGTGATTCTCTCTGTGTCCCTGTGTGTACCTGTGATTCTCTCTGTGTTCCTGTGTGTATGTGTGATTGTCTCTGTGTTCCTGTGTGTTTCTGTGATTCTCTCTCTGTGTCTCTGTGTGGTTCTGTGATTCTCTCTGTGTTCCTGTGTGTATGTGTGATTCTCTCTGTGTCCCTGTGTGTATCTGTGAATCTCTCTGTGTCCCTGTGTGTATCAGTGATTCGTTCTCTGTGTCCCTGTGTGTATCTGTGATTCTCTCTCTGTGTCCCTGTGTGTATGTATGATTCTCTGTGTCCCTGTGTGTATCTGTGATTCTCTCTCTGTATCCCTGTGTGTATGTATCATTTTCTGTGTCCCTGTGTGTATCTGTGAATCTCTCTGTGTCCCTGTGTGTTTCTGTGATTCTCTCTGTGTCCCTGTGTGTATCTGTGATTCTCTCTGTGTCCCTGTGTGTTTCTGTGATTCTCTCTGTGTCCCTGTGTGTATCAGTGATTCGTTCTCTGTGTCCCTGTGTGTATCTGTGATTCTCTCTCTGTGTCCCTGTGTGTATCTGTGATTCTCTCTGTGTCCCTGTGTGTTTCTGTGATTCTCTCTGTGTCCCTGTGTGTATCAGTGATTCGTTCTCTGTGTCCCTGTGTGTATCTGTGATTCTCTCTCTGTGTCCCTGTGTGTACCTGTGATTCTCTCCCTGTATCCCTTCGTGTATCTGTGATTCTCTCTATGAGTCCCTGTGTGTGTCTGTGATTCTCTCTCTGTGTCCCTGTGTGTTTCTGTGATTCTCTCTGTGTCCCTGTGTGTTTCTGTGATTCTCTCTGTGTCCCTGTGTGTATCTGTGATTCTCTCTGTGTCCCAGTGTGTTTCTGTGATTCTCTCTGTGTCCCTGTGTGTACCTGTGATTCTCTCCCTGTGTCCCATCGTGTATCTGTGATTCTCTCTGTGTCCCTGTGTGTACCTGTGATTCTCTCTGTGTTCCTGTGTGTATGTGTGATTGTCTCTGTGTTCCTGTGTGTTTCTGTGATTCTCTCTCTGTGTCTCTGTGTGGTTCTGTGATTCTCTCTGTGTTCCTGTGTGTATGTGTGATTCTCTCTGTGTCCCTGTGTGTATCTGTGAATCTCTCTGTGTCCCTGTGTGTATCAGTGATTCGTTCTCTGTGTCCCTGTGTGTATCTGTGATTCTCTCTCTGTGTCCCTGTGTGTATGTATGATTCTCTGTGTCCCTGTGTGTATCTGTGATTCTCTCTCTGTATCCCTGTGTGTATGTATCATTTTCTGTGTCCCTGTGTGTATCTGTGATTCTCTCTCTGTATCCCTGTGTGTATGTATCATTTTCTGTGTCCCTGTGTGTATCTGTGAATCTCTCTGTGTCCCTGTGTGTTTCTGTGATTCTCTCTGTGTCCCTGTGTGTATCTGTGATTCTCTCTGTGTCCCTGTGTGTTTCTGTGATTCTCTCTGTGTCCCTGTGTGTATCAGTGATTCGTTCTCTGTGTCCCTGTGTGTATCTGTGATTCTCTCTCTGTGTCCCTGTGTGTATCTGTGATTCTCTCTGTGTCCCTGTGTGTTTCTGTGATTCTCTCTGTGTCCCTGTGTGTATCAGTGATTCGTTCTCTGTGTCCCTGTGTGTATCTGTGATTCTCTCTCTGTGTCCCTGTGTGTATCTGTGATTCTCTCTCTGTGTCCCTGTGTGTATCTGTGATTTTCTCTGTGTCCCTGTGTGTATCAGTCATTCGTTCTCTGTGTCCCTGTGTGTATCTGTGATTCTCTCTCTGTGTCCCTGTGTGTATGTATGATTCTCTGTGTCCCTGTGTGTATCTGTGATTCTCTCTGTGTCCCTGTGTGTTTCTGTGATTCTCTCTGTGTCCCTGTGTGTACCTGTGATTCTCTCTGTGTCCCTGTGTGTATCTGTGAATCTCTCTCTGTGTCCCTGTGTGTATCAGTGATTCTTTCTCTGTGTCCCTGTGTCTATCTGTGATTCTCTCTATGTCACTTCCTTGCTCTATGTCTCTCTCTCTCTCTGTTTGGGTCACTCTCTGTCTTTTTCCAGGTCACTGTCTCTTTGTCTCGGTCACTCTCTGTCTGGGACACTCACATTGTCTCTATCTGGGTCACTCTGTCTCTGTTTGGGTCATTCTCTTTCTCTGTGGATCACTCTGTCTATGCCTTGGTCGCTCTCTCTCTCTCTCTCTGTAAGTGTCACTCCTTCTCTGTCTGGGTCACTCACTCCCTCTACTTTGGTCGCTCTTTCTGCCTGAGTCACTCACTCTCTCTGCTTCGGTCACTTCTCTCACTGCCTCAGTGACTCTCTCTCTGATTGGGTTACTCTCTCTCTCTCTGTCTGGGTAACTCTCTCTCTGTCTGCTTCACTCTCTCTCTCTCTGTCTTGTTCATCCTGTCTCTGTCTGGGTCACTCTCTCTCTGGGTATATCTCTCTCAGTCTGGTTCACCCACTGTCCGTCTGTGTGTCTCAGTTGTGTTTTGGTCTCATTATCTGTGTGGATCTCTCAATCAGTCTGTCTGTTCTACTTCTGTCGGCAAGTGTGTAATATCTTCTAATTCCCATGTTTGTTATATGCAAATATTAATTTGCTGCACAGAAATGTCGGTACGCTGAAACATTTACATTTCATTTTCCACAATGGGAAATATGTTTTGATCTATGTTTTAAATGCCATGTATTTTGTATAACTTGAATGGGGCGTGGGAGGGGTGTGCACGACCTTTAATTAAAAGATGGGACCATCTCTCCCACACAGAATTATTATCTGAGCTGCAGCTAGAGAAGAATGTCGATAAAGGAAAAGTAGCTTTAGAAACTACCTCATTCACCCTCTTATTCTCTGTCTGGGTGCACCTCTGTCTGTCTCAGTCCATCTCTGATGCTCTTTGGCTTCGTCTGGATATCTCCAGTATTTCTGTCTGGCTCTCTCAGCCTCTATCTTGCTCACTCCACAGTCTATGTCTGATTCTCTGACTCAGACATGTATCCCTGATTCCCTCTCTGTGTCGCTGTGTGTACGTCTGATTCTCTATCAGTGTCTCTGGATGTACGTCTGATTCTCGACCTGAGTCCGTTTGTGTATTTGTGATTTTCTCTCTGTATTCAGGTGTGTATCTGTGATTCTCTCTCTGTGTCCCTGTGCGTATCTGTGATTCTCTCTCTGTGTCCCTTGTGTATCTGTGATTCTCTCTCTGTGTCCCTGTGCGTATCTGTGATTCTCTGTGTGTGTGTGTGTGTGTGTCCCGGTGTATATCTGTGATTTTCTCTCTCTGTGTCCCTGTCTGTTTCTGTGATTCTCTCTGTGTCCCTGTGTGTATCTGTGATTCTCTCTGCGTTACTGTGTGTATCTGTGTTTGTCTTTCCCTTTCTGTCCCTGAACAGTGTCTTTAAAAGCAAAGATAACTTAATGAATGACTCGGATATCGCCTTTAACATTCCCTCTGTAACCTCCGCACAGTTTTCCAGCAGTGTGTTCTATCTACAAACTGCAGGGAAGAAGCATTTCCCTCCTGTGACGGCTCCTTACACACCTCCAATCAGTAACCTGGAAGGACAAGGATGTGAGAATCATTGTAACGTCACCACCTGAAAGTTCATCTCCGAGTCACACACCATCCTGACTTGGAATCCATATCGTCGTTCCATCACTGTCGCTGAGTCAAATCCAGTAACTCCCTCCTGAACTGCAAGGCCAGCAGGAATAAGCCATCACATGTTGCCCTTGAGAATTTGATGGTGAGCTGCTTTTTGACAATGCTGCTTTCCAGTGGGTGTTGGGGAGGGAGTGTCTGGATTTGACTCAGTGACAGCAATGGAACAGTGATAGCGTTCCAAGTCAGCATGGTGTCTGTATTGGAGGTGATGTTGCTGATGGTGATGTTCTCAGTCTCTGCTCTGTCTAGGAATAGTGTTTACTGGTTAGGAAGGTGCTGTTGAAGGAGTCTTGGTGAATTCCTGCAGTGGATCTTGTTAGTCGGACAGACTGCAGTCCCTGTACAATGGTGATGGACGAGGTTAATGTTTATAGTCTGGGATGCGGTGACACTCTAATTCCCCTCTGTACCTGTGGTTAGCTGTGTTTGCTTTTCTGTCAATCCATCTTTGCCTCTCGGTTGCATTCAGTCTCTCTCAACTGTCTGTAACTATGATTCTCCCACACTCCCTTATCTCTGTGCAAATATAATTCCCAAGCATCATACATTTGTTCACGTGTGAATTCTGTTTCTGTCACTGTGTGTGTATGTGTTAATCTCTCTCTGTGTCACGTGTGTATCTGTTAATCTCTCTCTGTGTTTTTGTGTGTATCAGTGATCCTCTCTCTGTGGACCTGTGCACATCTGTGATCTCTTTCCCTCCCTTTTTCACCTGTATAGTGGCTTGAAAAGCAAGGCTAACTTAGTGAACCACTCAAATATCATGGTAAACATGCTCGCTGTCCACCTCTGTGCAATTTTCTGGCAGTGTGTACTATCTGCACAAGACAGGGAAGGAGCATTTTCCCTCCTGTGACGGCTCCTTACACACCTCCGATCAGTAACCTGCAAGGACCAGGATATGAGACATATTACAACATCACCACCTGAAAGTTCATCTCCGAGTCACACACCATCCTGACCTGGAATCCATATTGTCGTTCCTTCAGTGTCGCTGAGTCAAATCCAGTAACTCCCTCCTGAACTGCAAGGCCAGCAGGAATGAGCCATCACATATTGCCCTTGAGAATGTGATGGTGAGCTGCTTTTTGACATTGCTGCTGTCCATTGGGTGTTGGGGAGGAAGTGTCTCGATTTGACTCAGTGACAGCAATGGAACAGTGATAGCGTTCCAAGTCAGCATGGTGTGTGTATTGGAGGTGATGCTGCTGGTGATGTTCTCAGTTTCTGCTCTGTCTAGGAATAGTGTTTACTGGTTAGGAAGGTGCTGTTGAAGGAGTCTTGGTGAATTCCTGCAGTGGATCTTGTTAGTGGGACAGACTGCAGTCCCTGTACAATGGTGATGGAGGAGGTTAATGTTTATGGTCTGGGATGGGGTGACTCCAATTCCCCTCAATACCTGTGGTTACCCGTTATTGCTTTTCTCTCAATCCATCTTGGATTGCGCCTCGGTAACATTCTGTCTCTCTCCCCAGTCTGTATCTGTGAATCTCCCGCACTCCCATAATCGCCGTGCAAATAGATTTCCCATGCACCATACCATTTTTCACATGCGATTCCTATGTGTTTGTGTTATTCCCTCTTTGTGTCCCTGTGTATATATGTGATTCTCTCTCTGTGGCCCTGTGTGTATCTGTGATTCTCTCTGTGTCCCTGTGTGTATCTGTGATTCTCTCTGTGTCCCTGTGTGTATCTGTGATTCTCTCTCTCTGGCCCTGCGGTTATCTGTGATTCTCTTTGAGTCCCTGTGTAGGTCTATTTCATTGTCTTTTGTGTATATGTGAATATGTTCACATGTCTGTTGTGGTGTCTGTCGATGCAAATATTTCACAATCTCCCTGTGATTCTATTTCACAATCGATTTGTTTACCTTCGATTCTCTCTGTGTCTCTGTGTGTATCTCTGATTCTTTCTCTCTGTTCCTGTGTGTATCTGTGATTCTCTCGATGACCCTGTGTGCATCAATGATTTTCTCGCTGTGTCCGTGTGTGTATCTCTGATTCTTTCTCAGTGTCTCTGTGTGTATATGTAATTCTCTCTCTCTGTCTCCCTGTGTGTATCTGTGACTCTTTCTGTGTTCCTGTGTGTATCTGTGATTCTCTCTGTGTGTCCCTGTCTGTATCTATGATTCTCTCTCTGTGTCCCTTCTGTATCTATGATTCTTTCCCTGTGTCCCTGTGTATATCTGTGATTCTCTCTCTGTGTCCCTGTGTGATTCTGTGATTCTCCCTCTGTGTTCCTGTGTGTATCTGTGATTCTCTCTCTGTGTGTCCCTGTGTGTATCTGTGATTCTCTCTCTGTGTCCCTGGGTGTATCGGTGATTCTCTCTCTCTGTGTCACCGTGTGTATCTGTGATTTTCTCTGCGTTACTGTGTGTATCTGTGTTTGTCTTTCCCTTTCTGTCCCTGAACAGTGTCTTTAAAAGCAAAGATAACTGAATGAATGACTCGGATATCGCCTTTAACATTCCCTCTTTCCACCTCTGCGCAGTTTTCCAGCAGTGTGTACTGTCTACAAACTGCAGGGAAGAAGCATTTCCCTTCTGTGACGGCTCCTTACACACCTCCAATCTGTAACCTGGAAGGACAAGGATGTGAGAAACATTACAACGTCACCACCTGAAAGTTCATCTCCGAGTCACACACCATCCTGATGTGGAATCTATATAGTCGTTCCTTCACTGTCGCTGAGGCAAATCCAGTAGCTCCCTCCTGAACTGCAAGGCCAGCAGGAATGAGCCATCACATGTTGACCTTGAGAATGTGATGGCGAGCTGCTTTTTGACATTGCTGCTGTCCATTGGGTGGTGGGGAGGAAGTGTCTGGATTTGACTCAGTGACAGCAATGGAACAGTGATAGCGTTCCAAGTCAGCATGGTGCGTGTATTGGAGGTCATGTTGGTGATGTTGATGTTCTCAGTTTCTGCTCTGTCTAGGAATAGTGTTTACTGGTTAGGAAGGTGCTGTTGAAGGAGTCTTGGTGAATTCCTGCAGTGGATCTTGTTAGTGTGACAGACTGCAGTCCCTGTACAATGGTGATGGAGGAGGTTAATGTTTACGGTATGGGATGCGGTGACACTCTAATTCCCCTCTGTACCTGTGGTCAGCTTGTGTTTGCTTTTCTCTCAATCCATCTTTGCCCCTCGGTTGCATTCTGTCTCTCTCACCTGTCTGAAGCTGTGATTCTCCCACACTCCCTTATCTCTGTGCAAATATAATTCTCAAGCATCATACCTATGTTCACATGTGAATTCTGTTTCTGTCACTGTGTGTGTGTTAATCTCGCTGTGTCCCTGTGTGTATCTGTGATCCTCTATCTGTGTCCCTGTGCACATCTGTGATATCTTTCCCTCTCTTTCACGTGTACAGTGCCTTTAAAAGCAAAGCTAACTTAGTGAACCACTCAGATATCATGGTAAACATGCTCTCTGTCCACCTCTGTGCAATTTACTGGCAGTGTGTGCTATCGACACAACACAGGGAAGGAGCATTTTCCCTCCTGTGATGGCTCCTTACACACCTCCGATCAGTCACCTGCAAGGACCAGGATATGAGACACATTACAACATCACCACCTGAAAGTTCATCTCCGAGTCACACAACATCCTGACGTGGAATCCATATTGTCGTTCCTTCACTGTCGCTGAGTCAAATCCAATAACTCCCTCTTGAACTGCAAGGCCAGCAGGAATGAGCCATCACATGTTGCCCTTGAGAATGTGATGGTGAGCTGCTTTTTGACATTGCTGCTGTCCATTGGGTGTTGGGGAGGAAGTGTCTGTATTTGACTCAGTGACAGCAATGGAACAGTGATAGCGTTCCAAGTCAGCATGGTGTGTGTATTGGAGGTGATGCTGCTGCTGGTGATGTTCTCAGTTTCTGCTCTGTCTAGGAATAGTGTTTACGGGTTAGGAAGGTGCTGTTGAAGGAGTCTTGGTGAGTTCGTGCAGTGGATCTTGTTAGTGTGATAGACTGCAGTCCCTGTACAATGGTGATGGAGGAGGTTAATGTTTATTAGATGTGATGGTTTGACACTCTAATTCCCCTCTGTACCTGTGGTTTGCTGTGTTTGCTTTTCTCTCAATCCATCTTTGCCTCTCGGTTGCATTATGTCTCTCTCACCTGTCTGTACCTGTGATTCTCCCACACTCCCTTATCTCTGTGCAAATATAATTCCCAAGCATCATACCTTTGTTCACATGTGAATTCTGTTTCTGTCACTGTGTGTGTATGTGTTAATCTCTCTCTGTGTCCCTGTGTGTATCATTGATCCTCTCTCTTTGTCCCTGTGCACATCTGTGATATCCTTCCCTCTCTCGTTCACGTGTACAGAGCCTTTAAAAGCAAAGCTAACTTAGTGAACCACTCAAATATCATGGTAAACATGCTCTCTGTCCACCTATTTGCAATTTACGGGCAGTGTGTGCTATCTACACAACACAGGGAAGGAGAATTTCCCTCCTGTGATGGCTCCTTACACACCTCCGATCAGTAACCTGCAAGGACCAGGATATGAGACACATTACAACATCACCACCTGAAAGTTCATCTCCGAGTCACACACCAACCTGACGTGGAATCCATATTGTCGTTCCTTCACAGTCACTGAGTCAAATCCAGTAACTCCCTCCTGAACTGCAAGGCCAGCAGGAGTGAGCCATCACATATTGCCCTTGAGAATGTGATGGTGAGCTGCTTTTTGACATTGCTGCTGTCCATTGGCTGGTGGGGAGGAAGTGTCTGGATTTGACTCAGTGACAGCAATGGAACAGTGATAGCGTTCCAAGTCAGCATGGTGTGTGTATTGGAGGTGATGTTGCTGCTGGTGATGTTCTCAGTTTCTGCTCTGTCTAGGAATAGTGTTTACTGGTTAGGAAGGTGCTGTTGAAGGAGTCTTGGTGAGTTCGTGTAGTGGATCTTGTTAGTGGGACAGACTGCAGTCCCTGTACAATGGTGATGGAGGAGGTTAATGTTTATTAGATGTGATGGGTTGACACTCTAATTCCCCTCTGTACCTGTGGTTTGCTGTGTTTGCTTTTAACTCAATCCATCTTTGCCCCTCGGTTGCATTCTGTCTCTCTCACCTGTCTGTAAATGTGATTCTCCCACACTCCCTTATCTCTGTGCAAATATAATTCTCAAGCATCATACCTATGTTCACATGTGAATTCTGTTTCTGTCACTGTGTGTGTGTGTTAATCTCTCTGTGTCCCTGTGTGTATCTGTGATCCTCTCTCTTTGTCCCTGTGCACATCTGTGATATCCTTCCCTCTCTCGTTCACGTGTACAGAGCCTTTAAAAGCAAAGCTAACTTAGTGAACCACTCAAATATCATGGTAAACATGCTCTCTGTCCACCTCTGTGCAATTTACGGGCAGTGTGTGCTATCTACACAACACAGGGACGGAGCATTTCCCTCCTGTGATGGCACCTTACACACCTCCGATCAGTAACCTGCAAGGACCAGGATATGAGACACATTACAACATCACCACCTGAAAGTTCATCTCCGAGTCACACACCATCCTGACCTGGAATCCATATTGTCGTTTCTTCACTGTCACTGAGCCAAATCCAGTAACTCCCTCCTGAACTGCAAGGCCAGCATGAGTGAGCCATCACATATTGCCCTTGAGAATGTGATGGTGAGCTGCTTTTTGACATTGCTGCTGTCCATTGGGTGGTGGGGAGGAAGTGTCTGGATTTGACTCAGTGACAGCAAAGGAACAGTGATAGCGTTCCAAGTCAGCATGGTGTGTGTATTGGAGGTGATGTTGCTGCTGGTGATGTTCTCAGTTTCTGCTCTGTCTAGGAATAGTGTTTACTGGTTAGGAAGGTGCTGTTGAAGGAGTCTTGGTGAGTTCGTGTAGTGGATCTTGTTAGTGGGACAGACTGCAGTCCCTGTACAATGGTGATGGACGAGGTTAATGTTTATAGTCTGGGATGGGGTGACTCCAATTCCCCTCAATACCTGTGGTTTGCTGTGTTTGCTTTTCTCTCAATCCATCTTTGCCCCTCGGTTGCATTCTGTCTCTCTCACCTGTCTGAAGCTGTGATTCTCCCACACTCCCTTATCTCTGTGCAAATATAATTCTCAAGCATCATACCTATGTTCACATGTGAATTCTGTTTCTGTCACTGTGTGTGTGTGTTAATCTCTCTGTGTCCCTGTGTGTATCTGTGATCCTCTATCTGTGTCCCTGTGCACATCTGTGATATCTTTCCCTCTCTTTCACGTGTACAGTGCCTTTAAAAGCAAAGCTAACTTAGTGAACCACTCAGATATCATGGTCAACATGCTCTCTGTCCACCTCTGTGCAATTTACTGGCAGTGTGTGCTATCTACACAACACAGGGAAGGAGCATTTTCCCTCCTGTGATGGCTCCTTACACAACTCCGATCAGTAACCTGCAAGGACCAGGATATGAGACATATTATAACATCACCACCTGAAAGTTCATCTCCGAGTCACACACCATCCTGACCTGGAATCCATATTGTCGTTCCTTCACTGTCGCTGAGTCAAATCCAATAACTCCCTCTTGAACTGCAAGGCCAGCAGGAATGAGCCATCACATATTGCCCTTGAGAATATGATGGTGAGCTGCTTTTTGACATTGCTGCTGTCAATTGGGTGTTGGGGAGGAAGTGTCTGTATTTGACTCAGTGACAGCAATGGAACAGTGATAGCGTTCCAAGTCAGCATGGTGTGTGTATTGGAGGTGATGCTGCTGGTGATGTTCTCAGTTTCTGCTCTGTCGAGGAATAGTGTTTACGGGTTAGGAAGGTGCTGTTGAACGAGTCTTGCTGAGTTCGTGCAGTGGATCTTGTTAGTGTGACAGACTGCAGTCCCTGTACAATGGTGATGGAGGAGGTTAATGTTTATTAGATGTGATGGGTTGACACTCTAATTCCCCTCTGTACCTGTGGTTTGCTGTGTTTGTTTTTCTCTCAATCCAACTTTGCCTCTCGGTTGCATTATGTCTCTCTCACCTGTCTGAAGCTGTGATTCTCCCACACTCCCTTATCTCTGTGCAAATATAATTCCCAAGCATCATGCCTTTGTTCACATGTGAATTCTGTTTCTGTCACTGTGTGTGTATGTGTTAATCTCTCTCTGTGTCCCTGTGTGTATCAGTGATCCTCTCTCTTTGTCCCTGTGCACATCTGTGATATCCTTCCCTCTCTCGTTCACGTGTACAGAGCCTTTAAAAGCAAAGCTAACTTAGTGAACCACTCAAATAACATGGTAAACATGCTCTCTGTCCACCTCTGTGCAATTTACTGGCAGTGTGTGCTATCTACACAACACAGGGAAGGAGCATTTCCCTCCTGTGATGGCACCTTACACACCTCCGATCAGTAACCTGCAAGGACCAGGATATGAGACACATTACAACATCACCACCTGAAAGTTCATCTCCGAATCACACACCATCCTGACCTGGAATCCATATTGTCGTTTCTTCACTGTCACTGAGCCAAATCCAGTAACTCCCTCCTGAACTGCAAGGCCAGCATGAGTGAGCCATCACATATTGCCCTTGAGAATGTGATGGTGAGCTGCTTTTTGACATTGCTGCTGTCCATTGGGTGGTGGGGAGGAAGTGTCTGGATTTGACTCAGTGACAGCAATGGAACAGTGATAGCGTTCCAAGTCAGCATGGTTTGTGTATTGGAGGTGATGTTGCTGCTGGTGATGTTCTCAGTTTCTGCTCTGTCTCGGAATAGTGTTTACTGGTTAGGAAGGTGCTGTTGAAGTAGTCTTGGTGAATTCCTGCAGTGGATCTTGTTAGTGGGACAGACTGCAGTCCCTGTACAATGGTGATGGACGAGGTTAATGTTTATAGTCTGGGATGGGGTGACTCCAATTCCCCTCAATACCTGTGGTTTGCTGTGTTTGCTTTTCTCTCAATCTATCTTTGCCTTTCGGTTGCATTCTGTCTCTCTCACTTGTCTGAAGCTGTGATTCTCCCACACTCCCTTATCTCTGTGCAAATATAATTCCCAAGCATCATACCTTTGTTCACATGTGAATTCTGGTTCTGTCACTGTGTGTGTATGTGTTAATCTCTCTCTGTGTCACGTGTGTTTCTGTCACCCTCTCTCTGTGTCCCTGTACACATCAGTGATCTCTTTCCCTCTCTCTTTCACCTGTATAGTGCCTTTAAATGCAAAGCAAACGTAGTGAACCACTCAGATATCATGGTAAACATGCTCGCTGTCCACCTCTGTGCAATTATCTGGCATTGTGTACTATCTAAACAACACAGGGAAGGAGCATTTTCCCTCCTGTGATGGCTCCTTACACAACTTCGATCAGTTACCTGCAAGGACCAGGATATGAGACTCATTACAACATCACCACCTGAAAGTTCATCTCCGAGTCACACACCATCCTGACGTGGAATCCATATTGTCGTTCCTTCACTGTCGCTGAGTCAAATCCAGTAACTCCCTCCTGAAGTGCAAGGCCAGCAGGAATGAGCCATCACATATTGCCCTTGAGAATGTGATGGTGAGCTGCTTTTTGACATTGCTGCTGTCCATTGGGTGGTGGGGAGGAAGTGTCTGGATTTGACTCAGTGACAGCAATGGAACAGTGATAGCGTTCCAAGTCAGCATGGTGTGTGTATTGGAGGTGATGCTGCTGGTGATGTTCTCAGTTTCTGCTTTGTCTAGGAATAGTGTTTACTGGTTAGGAAGGTGCTGTTGAAGGAGTCTTGGTGAGTTCGTGCAGTGGATCTTGTTAGTGGGTCAGACTGCAGTCCCTGTACAATGGTGATGGAGGAGGTTAATGTTTATTAGATGTGATGGGTTGACACTCTAATTCCCCTCTGTACCAGTGGTTTGCTGTGTTTGCTTTTCTCTCAATCCATCTTTGCCCCACGGTTGCATTCTGTCTCTCTCACCTGTCTGAAGCTGTGGTTCTCCCACACTCCCTTATCTCTGTGCAAATATAATTCTCAAGCATCATACCTATGTTCACATGTGAATTCTGTTTCTGTCACTGTGTGTGTGTGTTAATCTCTCTGTGTCCCTGTGTGTATCTGTGATCCTCTATCTGTGTCCCTGTGCACATCTGTGATATCTTTCCCTCTCTTTCACGTGTACAGTGCCTTTAAAAGCAAAGCTAACTTAGCGAACCACTCAGATATCATGGTAAACATGCTCTCTGTCCACCTCTGTGCAATTTTCTGGCAGTGTGTGCTATCTACACAACACAGGGAAGGAGCATTTTCCCTCCTGTGATGGCTCCTTACACAACTCCGATCAGTAACCTGCAAGGACCAGGATATGAGACATATTACAACATCACCACCTGAAAGTTCATCTCCGAGTCACACACCATCCTGACCTGGAATCCATATTGTCGTTTCTTCACTGTCACTGAGCCAAATCCAGTAACTCCCTCCTGAACTGCAAGGCCAGCATGAGTGAATAATCACATATTGCCCTTGAGAATGTGATGGTGAGCTGCTTTTTGACATTGCTGCTGTCAATTGGGTGGTGGGGAGGAAGTGTCTGGATTTGCCTCAGTGACAGCAATGGAACAGTGATAGCGTTCCAAGTCAGCATGGTGTGTGTATTGGAGGTGATGCTGCTGGTGATGTTCTCAGTTTCTGCTCTGTCTAGGAATAGTGTTTACTGGTTAGGAAGGTGCTGTTGAAGGAGTCTTGGTGAGTTCGTGCAGTGGATCTTGTTAGTGGGACAGACTGCAGTCCCTGTACAATGGTGATGGAGGAGGTTAATGTTTATTAGATGTGATGGGTTGACACTCTAATTCCCCTCTGTACCTGCGGTTTGCTGTGTTTGCTTTTCTCTCAATCCATCTTTGCCTCTCGGTTGCATTCTGTCTCTCTCACCTGTCAGTACCTGTGATACTCCCACACTCCCTTATCTCTGTGCAAATATAATTCCCAAGCATCATACCTTTGTTCACATGTGAATTCTGTTTCTGTCACTGTGTGTGTATGTGTTAATCTCTCTCTGTGTCCCTGTGTGTATCAGTGATCCTCTCTCTTTGTCCCTGTGCACATCTGTGATATCCTTCCCACTCTCTTTCACGTGTACAGAACCTTTAAAAGCAAAGCTAACTTAGAGAACCACTCAAATATCATGGTAAACATGCTCTCTGTCCACCTCTGTGCAATTTACGGGCAGTGTGTGCTATCTACACAACACAGGGAAGGAGCATTTCCCTCCTGTGATGGCACCTTACACACCTCCGATCAGTAACCTGCAAGGACCAGGATATGAGACACATTACAACATCACCACCTGAAAGTTCATCTCCGAATCACACACCATCCTGACCTGGAATCCATATTGTCGTTTCTTCACTGTCACTGAGCCAAATCCAGTAACTCCCTCCTGAACTGCAAGGCCAGCATGAGTGAGCCATCACATATTGCCCTTGAGAAGGTGATGGTGAGCTGCTTTTTGACATTGCTGCTGTCCATTGGGTGGTGGGGAGGAAGTGTCTGGATTTGACTCAGTGACAGCAATGGAACAGTGATAGCGTTCCAAGTCAGCATGGTGTGTGTATTGGAGGTGATGTTGCTGCTGGTGATGTTCTCAGTTTCTGCTCTGTCTAGGAATAGTGTTTACTGGTTAGGAAGGTGCTGTTGAAGGAGTCTTGGTGAGTTCGTGCAGTGGATCTTGTTAGTGGGACAGACTGCAGTCCCTGTACAATGGTGATGGAGGAGGTTAATGTTTATTAGATGTGATGGGTTGACACTCTAATTCCCCTCTGTACCTGTGGTTTGCTGTGTTTGCTTTTCTCTCAATCCATCTTTGCCCCTCGGTTGCATTCTGTCTCTCTCACTTGTCTGAAGCTGTGATTCTCCCACACTCCCTTATCTCTGTGCAAATATAATTCTCAAGCATCATACCTATGTTCACATGTGAATTCTATTTCTGTCACTGTGTGTGTGTGTTAATCTCTCTGTGTCCCTGTGTGTATCTGTGATCCTCTATCTGTGTCCCTGTGCACATCTGTGATATCTTTCCCTCTCTTTCACCTGTATAGTGCCTTTAAAAGCAAAGCAAACGTAGTGAACCACTCAGATATCATGGTAAACATGCTCGCTGTCCACCTCTGTGCAATTTTCTGGCATTGTGTACTATCTACACAACACAGGGAAGGAGCATTTTCCCTCCTGTGATGGCTCCTTACACAACTCCGATCAGTCACCTGCAAGGACCAGGATATGAGACATATTACAACATCACCACCTGAAAGTTCATCTCCGAGTCACACACCATCCTGACCTGGAATCCATATTGTCGTTTCTTCACTGTCACTGAGCCAAATCCAGTAACTCCCTCCTGAACTGCAAGGCCAGCATGAGTGAGCCATCACATATTGCCCTTGAGAATGTGATGGTGAGCTGCTTTTTGACATTGCTGCTGTCCATTGGGTGGTGGGGAGGAAGTGTCTGGATTTGACTCAGTGACAGCAATGGAACAGTGATAGCGTTCCAAGTCAGCATGGTGTGTGTATTGGAGGTGATGTTGCTGCTGGTGATGTTCTCAGTTTCTGCTCTGTCTAGGAATAGTGTTTACTGGTTAGGAAGGTGCTGTTGAAGGAGTCTTGTGAGTTCGTGCAGTGGATCTTGTTAGTGGGACAGACTGCAGTCCCTGTACAATGGTGATGGAGGAGGTTAATGTTTATTAGATGTGATGGGTTGACACTCTAATTCCCCTCTGTACCTGTGGTTTGCTGTGTTTGCTTTTCTCTCAATCCATCTTTGCCCCTCGGTTGCATTCTGTCTCTCTCACTTGTCTGAAGCTGTGATTCTCCCACACTCCCTTATCTCTGTGCAAATATAATTCTCAAGCATCATACCTATGTTCACATGTGAATTCTATTTCTGTCACTGTGTGTGTGTGTTAATCTCTCTGTGTCCCTGTGTGTATCTGTGATCCTCTATCTGTGTCCCTGTGCACATCTGTGATATCTTTCCCTCTCTTTCACGTGTACAGTGCCTTTAAAAGCAAAGCTAACTTAGTGAACCACTCAGATATCATGGTAAACATGCTCTCTGTCCACCTCTGTGCAATTTACTGGCAGTGTGTGCTATCTACACAACACAGGGAAGGAGCATTTTCCCTCCTGTGATGGCTCCTTACACAACTCCGATCAGTAACCTGCAAGGACCAGGATATGAGACATATTACAACATCACCACCTGAAAGTTCATCTCCGAGTCACACACCATCCTGACCTGGAATCCATATTGTCGTTTCTTCACTGTCACTGAGCCAAATCCAGTAACTCCCTCCTGAACTGCAAGGCCAGCATGAGTGAGCCATCACATATTGCCCTTGAGAATGTGATGGTGAGCTGCTTTTTGACATTGCTGCTGTCCATTGGGTGGTGGGGAGGAAGTGTCTGGATTTGACTCAGTGACAGCAATGGAACAGTGATAGCGTTCCAAGTCAGCATGGTGTGTGTATTGGAGGTGATGCTGCTGGTGATGTTCTCAGTTTCTGCTCTGTCTAGGAATAGTGTTTACTGGTTAGGAAGGTGCTGTTGAAGGAGTCTTGGTGAGTTCGTGCAGTGGATCTTGTTAGTGGGACAGACTGCAGTCCCTGTACAATGGTGATGGAGGAGGTTAATGTTTATTAGATGTGATGGGTTGACACTCTAATTCCCCTCTGTACCTGTGGTTTGCTGTGTTTGCTTTTCTCTCAATCCATCTTTGCCTCTCGGTTGCATTATGTCTCTCTCACCTGTCTGTAAATGTGATTCTCCCACACTCCCTTATCTCTGTGCAAATATAATTCCCAAGCATCATACCTTTGTTCACATGTGAATTCTGTTTCTGTCACTGTGTGTGTATGTGTTAATCTCTCTCTGTGTCCCTGTGTGTGTCAGTGATCCTCTCTCTTTGTCCCTGTGCACATCTGTGATATACTTCCCTCTCTCGTTCCCGTGTACAGTGCCTTTAAAAGCAAAGCTAACTTAGTGAACCACTCAAATATCATGGTAAACATGCTCTCTGTCCACCTCTGTGCAATATACGGGCAGTGTGTGCTATCTACACAACACAGGGAAGGAGCATTTCCCTCCTGTGATGGCACCTTACACACCTCCGATCAGTAACCTGCAAGGACCAGGATATGTGACACATGACAACATCACCACCTGAAAGTTCATCTCCGAGTCACACACCATCCTGACCTGGAATCCATATTGTCGTTTCTTCACTGTCACTGAGCCAAATCCAGTAACTCCCTCCTGAACTGCAAGGCCAGCATGAGTGAGCCATCACATATTGCCCTTGAGAATGTGATGGTGAGCTGCTTTTTGACATTGCTGCTGTCTATTGGGTGGTGGGGAGGAAGTGTCTGGATTTGACTCAGTGACAGCAATGGAACAGTGATAGCGTTCCAAGTCAGCATGGTGTGTGTATTGGAGGTGATGTTGCTGCTGGTGATGTTCTCAGTTTCTGCTCTGTCTAGGAATAGTGTTTACTGGTTAGGAAGGTGCTGTTGAAGGAGTCTTGGTGAATTCCTGCAGTGGATCTTGTTAGTGGGACAGACTGCAATCCCTGTACAATGGTGATGGACGAAGTTAATGTTTATAGTCTGGGATGGGGTGACTCCAATTCCCCTCAATACCTGTGGTTTGCTGTGTTTGCTTTTCTCTCAATCCATCTTTGCCTCTCGGTTGCATTCTGTCTCTCTCACCTGTCTGTACCTGTGATTCTCCCACACTCCCTTATCTCTGTGCAAATATAATTCCCAAGCATCATACCTTTGTTCACATGTCAATTCTGGTTCTGTCACTGTGTGTGTATGTGTTAATCTCTCTCTGTGTCACGTGTGTATCTGTGACCCTCTCTCTGTGTCCCTGTGCACATCAGTGATCTCTTTCCCTCTCTCTTTCACCTGTATAGTGCCTTTAAAAGCAAAGCAAACGGAGTGAACCACTCAGATATCATGGTAAACATGCTCGCTGTCCACCTCTGTGCAATTTTCTGGCATTGTGTACTATCTACACAACACAGGGAAGGAGCATTTTCCCTCCTGTGATGGCTCCTTACACAACTCCGATCAGTAACCTGCAAGGACCAGGATATGAGACACATTACAACATCACCACCTGAAAGTTCATCTCCGAGTCACACACCATCCTGACTTGGAATCCATATTGTCGTTCCTTCACTGTCGCTGAGTCAAATCCAGTAACTCCCTCCTGAAGTGCAAGGCCAGCAGGAATGAGCCATCACATATTGCCCTTGAGAATGTGATGGTGAGCTGCTTTTTGACATTGCTGCTGTCCATTGGGTGTTGGGGAGGAAGTGTCTGGATTTGACTCAGTGACAGCAATGGAACAGTGATAGCGTTCCAAGTCAGCATGGTGTGTGTATTGGAGGTGATGCTGCTGGTGATGTTCTCAGTTTCTGCTCTGTCGAGGAATAGTGTTTACGGGCTAGGAAGGTGCTGTTGAAGGGGTCTTGGTGAGTTCGTGCAGTGGATCTTTTTAGTGGGACAGACTGCAGTCCCTGTACAATGGTGATGGAGGAAGTTAATGTTTATTAGATGTGATGGGTTGACACTCTAATTCCCCTCTGTACCTGTGGTTTGCTGTGTTTGCTTTTCTCTCAATCCATCTTTGCCCCTCGGTTGCATTCTGTCTCTCTCACCTGTCTGAAGCTGTGATTCTCCCACAATCCCTTATCTCTGTGCAAATATAATTCTCAAGCATCATACCTATGTTCACATGTGAATTCTGTTTCTGTCACTGTGTGTGTGTGTTAATCTCTCTGTGTCCCTGTGTGTATCTGTGATCCTCTATCTGTGTCCCTGTGCACATCTGTGATATCTTTCCCTCTCTCGTTCACGTGTACAGTGCCTTTAAAAGCAAAGCTAACTTAGTGAACCACTCAGATATCATTGTAAACATGCTCTCTGTCCACCTCTGTGCAATTTACTGGCAGTGTGTGCTATCTACACAACACGGGGAAGGAGCATTTTCCCTCCTGTGATGGCTCCTTACACAACTCCGATCAGTAACCTGCAAGGACCAGGATATGAGACACATTACAACATCACCACCTGAAAGTTCATCTCCGAGTCACACACCATCCTGACGTGGAATCCATATTGTCGTTCCTTCACTGTCGCTGAGTCAAATCCAGTAACTCCCTCCTGAAGTGCAAGGCCAGCAGGAATGAGCCATCACATCTTGCCCTTGAGAATGTGATGGTGAGCTGCTTTTTGACATTGCTGCTGTCAATTGGCTGTTGGGGAGGAAGTGTCTGGATTTGACTCAGTGACAGCAATGGAACAGTGATAGCGTTCCAAGTCAGCATGGTGTGTGTATTGGAGGTGATGCTGCTGGTGATGTTCTCAGTTTCTGCTCTGTCTAGGAATAGTGTTTACGGGTTAGGAAGGTGCTGTTGAAGGAGTCTTGGTGAGTTCGTGCAGTGGATCTTGTTAGTGGGACAGACTGCAGTCCCTGTACAATGGTGATGGAGGAGGTTAATGTTTATTAGATGTGATGGGTTGACACTCTAATTCCCCTCAATACCTGTGGTTTGCTGTGTTTGCTTTTCTCTCAATCCATCTTTGCCTCTCGGTTGCATTATGTCTCTCTCACCTGTCTGTAAATGTGATTCTCCCACACTCCCTTATCACTGTGCAAATATAATTCCCAAGCATCATACCTTTGTTCACATGTGAATTCTGTTTCTGTCACTGTGTGTGTATGTGTTAATCACTCTCTGTGTCCCTGTGTGTATCAGTGATCCTCTCTCTTTGTCCCTGTGCACATCTGTGATATCCTTCCCTCTCTCTTTCACGTGTACAGAGCCTTTAAAAGCAAAGCTAACTCAGTGAACCACTCAATTATCATGGTAAACATGCTCTCTGTCCACCTCTGTGCAATTTACTGGCAGTGTGTGCTATCTACACAACACAGGGAAGGAGCATTTCCCTCCTGTGATGGCTCCTTACACACCTCCGATCAGTAACCTGCAAGGACCAGGATATGAGACATATTACAACATCACCACCTGAAAGTTCATCTCTGAGTCACACACCATCCTGACCTGGAATCCATATTGTCGTTTCTTCACTGTCACTGAGCCAAATCCAGTAACTCCCTCCTGAACTGCAAGGCCAGCATGAGTGAGCCATCACATATTGCCCTTGAGAATGTGATGGTGAGCTGCTTTTTGACATTGCTGCTGTCCATTGGGTGGTGGGGAGGAAGTGTCTGGATTTGACTCAGTGACAGCAATGGAACAGTGATAGCGTTCCAAGTCAGCATGGTGTGTGTATTGGAGGTGATGTTGCTGCTGGTGATGTTCTCAGTTTCTGCTCTGTCTCGGAATAGTGTTTACTGGTTAGGAAGGTGCTGTTGAAGGAGTCTTGGTGAATTCCTGCAGTGGATCTTGTTAGTGGGACAGACTGCAGTCCCTGTACAATGGTGATGGAGGAGGTTAATGTTTATGGTCTGGGATGGGGTGACTCCAATTCCCCTCAATAACTGTGGTTTGCTGTGTTTGCTTTTCTCTCAATCCATCTTTGCCTCTCGGTTGCATTCTGTCTCTCTCACCTGTCTGTACCTGTGATTCTCCCACACTCCCTTATCTCTGTGCAAATATAGTTCCCAAGCAGCATACCTTTGTTCACATGTGAATTATGTTTCTGTCACTGTGTGTGTATGTGTTAATGTCTCTCTGTGTCACGTGTGTATCTGTGACCCTCTCTCTGTGTCCCTGTGCACATCAGTGATCTCTTTCCCTCTCTCTTTCACCTGTATAGTGCCTTTAAAAGCAAAGCAAACGTAGTGAACCACTCAGATATCATGGTAAACATGCTCGCTGTCCACCTCTGTGCAATTTACTGGCATTGTGTACTATCTACACAACACAGGGAAGGAGCATTTTCCCTCCTGTGATGGCTCCTTACACACCTCCGATCAGTAACCTGCAAGGACCAGGATATGAGACACATTACAACATCACCACCTGAAATTTCATCTCCGAGTCACACACCATCTGGAATCCATATTGTCGTTCCTTCACTGTCGCTGAGTCAAATCCAATAACTCCCTCTTGAACTGCAAGGCCAGCAGGAATGAGCCATCACATATTGCCCTTGTGAATGTGATGGTGAGCTGCTTTTTGACATTGCTGCTGTCCATTGGGTGTTGGGGAGGAAGTGTCTGGATTTGAATCAGTGACAGCAATGGAACAGTGATAGCGTTCCAAGTCAGCATGGTGTGTGTATTGGAGTTGATGCTGCTGGTGATGTTCTCAGTTTCTGCTCTGTCTAGGAATAGTGTTTACGGGTTAGGAAGGTGCTGTTGAAGGAGTCTTGGTGAGTTCGTGCAGTGGATCTTGTTAGTGTGACAGACTGCAGTCCCTGTACAATGGTGATGGAGGAGGTTAATGTTTATTAGATGTGATGGGTTGACACTCTAATTCTCCTCTGTACCTGTGGTTTGCTGTGTTTGCTTTTCTCTCAATCCATCTTTGCCTCTCGGTTGCATTATGTCTCTCTCACCTGTCTGTAAATGTGATTCTCCCACACTCCCTTATCTCTGTGCAAATATAATTCCCAAGCATCATACCTTTGTTCACATGTGAATTCTGTTTCTGTCACTGTGTGTGTATGTGTTAATCACTCTCTGTGTCCCTGTGTGTATCAGTGATCCTTTCTCTTTGTCCCTGTGCACATCTGTGATATCCTTCCCTCTCTCTTTCACGTGTACTGAGCCTTTAAAAGCAAAGCTAACTTAGTGAACCACTCAAATATCATGGTAAACATGCTCTCTGTCCACCTCTGTGCAATTTACTGGCAGTGTGTGCTATCTACACAACACAGGGAAGGAGCATTTCCCTCCTGTGATGGCTCCTTACACTCCTCCGATCAGTAACCTGCAAGGACCAGGATATGAGACATATTACAACATCACCACCTGAAAGTTCGTCTCCGAATCACACACCATCCTGACCTGGAATCCATATTGTCGTTTCTTCACTGTCACTGACTCAAATCCAGAAACTCCCTCCTGAACTGCAAGGCCAGCAGGAGTGAGCCATCACATATTGCCCTTGAGAATGTGATGGTGAGCTGCTTTTTGACATTGCTGCTGTCCATTGGGTGGTGGGGAGGAAGTGTCTGGATTTGACTCAGTGACAGCAATGGAACAGTGATAGCGTTCCAAGTCAGCATGGTGTGTGTATTGGAGGTGATGTTGCTGCTGGTGATGTTCTCAGTTTCTGCTCTGTCTCGGAATAGTGTTTACTGGTTAGGAAGGTGCTGTTGAAGGAGTCTTGGTGAATTCCTGCAGTGGATCTTGTTAGTGGGACAGACTGCAGTCCCTGTACAATGGTGATGGAGGAGGTTAATGTTTATGGTCTGGGATGGGGTGACTCCAATTCCCCTCTATAACTGTGGTTTGTTGTGTTTGCTTTTCTCTCAATCCATCTTTGCCTCTCGGTTGCATTCTGTCTCTCTCACCTGTCTGTACCTGTGATTCTCCCACACTCCCTTATCTCTGTGCAAATATAATTCCCAAGCAGCATACCTTTGTGCACATTTGAATTATGTTTCTGTCACTGTGTGTGTATGTGTTAATGTCTCTCTGTGTCACGTGTGTATCTGTGACCCTCTCTCTGTGTCCCTGTGCACATCAGTGGTCTCTTTCCCTCTCTCTTTCACCTGTATATATCCTTTAAAAGCAAAGCAAACTTAGTGAACCACTCAGATATCATGGTAAACATGCTCGCTGTCCACCTCTGTGCAATTTTCTGGCATTGTGTACTATCTACACAACACAGGGAAGGAGCATTTTCCCTCCTGTGATGGCTCCTTACACACCTCCGATCAGTAACCTGCAAGGACCAGGATATGAGACACATTACAACCTCACCACCTGAAAGTTCATCTCCGAGTCACACACCATCCTGACGTGGAATCCATATTGTCGTTCCTTCACTGTCGCTGAGTCAAATCCAATAACTCCCTCCTGAAGTGCAAGGCCAGCAGGAATGAGCCATCACATATTGCCCTTGAGAATGTGATGGTGAGCTGCTTTTTGACATTGCTGCTGTCCATTGGGTGTTGGGGAGGAAGTGTCTGGATTTGACTCAGTGACAGCAATGGAACAGTGATAGCGTTCCAAGTCAGCATGGTGTGTGTATTGGAGGTGATGCTGCTGGTGATGTTCTCAGTTTCTGCTCTGTCTAGGAATAGTGTTTACTGGTTAGGAAGGTGCTGTTGAAGGAGTCTTGGTGAATTCCTGCAGTGGATCTTGTTAGTGGGACAGACTGCAGTCCCTGTACAATGGTGATGGAGGAGGTTAATGTTTATGGTCTGGGATGGGGTGACTCCAATTCCCCTCAATACCTGTGGTTACCCGTTATTGCTTTTCTCTCAATCCATCTTGGATTGCACCTCGGTAACATTCTGTCTCTCTCCCCAGTCTGTATCTATGAATCTCCCGCACACCCATAATCGCCGAGCAAATAGATTTCCCATGCACCATACCACTTTTCACATGCGATTCCTATGTGTATGTGTTATTCCCTCTTTGTGTCCCAGTGTGCATCTGTGATTCTCTCTGTGTCCCTGTGTGTATCTGTGATTCTCTCTGTGTCCCTGTGTGTATCTGTGATTCTCTCTGTGTCCCTGTGTGTATCTGTGATTCTCTCTGTGTCCCTGGGTGTATCCGTGATTCTCTTTGTGTCCCTGTGTGTATCTGTGATTCTCTCTGTGTCCCTGTGTGTATCTGTGATTCTCTCTGTGTCCCTGTGTGTATCTGTGATTCTCTCTGTGTCCCTGTGTGTATCTGTGATTCTCCCTATGTCCCTGTGTGTATCTGTGATTCTCTCTCTCTGGCCCTGCGGTTATCTGTGATTCTCTTTGAGTCCCTGTGTAGGTCTATTTCATTGTCTTTTGTGTATATGTGAATATGTTCACATGTCTGTTGTGGTGTCTGTCGATGCAAATCTTTCACAATCTCCCTGTGATTCTATTTCACAATCGCTTAGTTTCCCTTGGATTCACTCTGTGTCTCTGTGCGCATCTCTGATTCTTTCTCTCTGTTCCTGTGTGTATCTGTGATTCTCTCGATGACCCTGTGTGCATCAATGATTTTCTCGCTGTTTCCGTGTGTGTATCTCTGATTCTTTCTCAGTTTCCCTGAGTGTAAATGTCATTCTCTCTGTCTCCCTTTGTGCATCTGTGACTCTTTCTGTGTTCCTGTGTGTATCTGTGATTCTCTCTCTGTGTCCCTGTGTGTATCTGTGATTCTCTCTCTTTGTCCCTGTGTGATTCTGTGGTTCTCCCTCTGTGTTTCTGTGTGTATCTGTGATTCTCTCTCTGTGTCCCTGTGTGTATCTAT
The DNA here is from genome assembly GCF_964213995.1 of Mustelus asterias. Classification (NCBI taxonomy): domain Eukaryota; kingdom Metazoa; phylum Chordata; class Chondrichthyes; order Carcharhiniformes; family Triakidae; genus Mustelus; species Mustelus asterias. The sequence goes on from NW_027590899.1 coordinate 50,823, forward strand.
GATTCTCTCTCTGTGTCCCTGGGTGTATCTGTGACTCTCTCTGTGTCCCTGTGTGTATCTATGATTCTCTCTCTGTGTCCCTTGTGTATCTATGATTCTTTCCCTGTGTCCCTGTGTGTATCTGTGATTCTCTCTCTGTGTCCATGTGTGTATCTATGATTCTCTCTCTGTGTCCCTGGGTGTATCTGTGACTCTCTCTGTGTCACTGTGTGTATCTGTGATTCTCTCTCTGTGTCCCTGGGTGTATCTGTGATTCTCTCTCTCTATGTCCCTCTGTGTATCTGTGATTCTCTCTCCGTGTGTGCCCCGGTGTGTATCTGTGATTTTCTCTCTCTGTGTCACTGTGTGTATCTGTGATTTTCTCTGCGTTCCTGTGTGTATCTATGATGCTCTCTCTGTGTCCCTGTGTGTATCTGTGATTCTCTCTGTGTCCCTGTGTGTTTCTGTGATTTTCTCTGCGTTCCTGTGTGTATCTATAATGCTCTCTCTGTGTCCCTGTGTGTATCTGTGATTCTCTCTGTGTGTGTGTCCCTGTGTGTATCTGTGATTTTCTCTCTCTGTGTCCCTGTGTGTATCTGTGATTCTCTCTCTGTGTTCCTGTGTGTATCTGTGATTCTCTCTCTCTCTGTGTCCCTGTGTGTATCTGTGATTTTCTCTCTCTGTGTCCCTGTGTGTATCTGTGATTCTCTCTCTGTGTCCCTGGGTGTATCTGTGATTCTCTCTCTGTGTCCCTGTGTGTATCTGTGATTCTCACTGTGTCCCTGTGTGTTTCTGTGATTCTCTCTCTGTGTGTGCCCCGGTGTGTATCTGTGATTTTCTCTCTCTGTGTCACTGTGTGTATCTGGGATTTTCTCTGCGTTCCTGTGTGTATCTATGATGCTCTCTCTGTGTCCCTGTGTGTATCTGTGATTCTCTCTGTGTCCCTGTGTGTTTCTGTGATCTTCTCTGTGTTCCTGTGTGTATCTGTGTTTGTCTTTCCCTTTCTGTCCCTGAACAGTGTCTTTAAAAGCAAAGATAACTGAATGAATGAATCGGATATCGCCTTAAACATTCCCTCTGTCCACCTCTGTGCAATTTTCCAGCAGTGTGTTCTATCTACAAACTGCAGGGAAGAAGCATTTCCCTCCTGTGACGGCTCCTTACACACCTCCAATCTGTAACTTGGAAGGACAAGGATGTGAGAAACATTACAACGTCACCAACTGAAAGTTCATCTCCGAGTCACACACCATCCTGACTTGCAATCAATATTGTCGTTTCTTCACTGTTGCAGAGTCAAATCCAGTAACTCCCTCCTGAACTGCAAGGCCCACAGGAATAAGCCATCGCATGTTGCCCTTGAGAATGTGATGGTGAGCTGCTTTTTGACATTGCTGCTGTCCATTGGGTGTTGGGGAGGAAGTGTCTGGATTTGACTCAGTGACAGCAATGGAACAGTGATAGCGTTCCAAGTCAGCATGGTGTGTGTATTGGAGGTGATGCTGCTGGTGATGTTCTCAGTTTCTGCTCTGTCTAGGCATAGTGTTTACGGGTTAGGAAGGTGCTGTTGAAGGAGTCTTGGTGAATTCCTGCAGTGGATCTTGTGAGTGGGTCAGACTGCAGTCCCTGTACAATGGTGATGGACGAGGTTAATGTTTATAGTCTGGGATGGGGTGACTCCAATTCCCCTCAATACCTGTGGATTGCTCTGTTTGCTTTTCTCTCAATCCATCTTTGCCTCTCGGTTGCATTCTGTTTCACTCACCTGTCTGTACCTGTGATTCTCCCACACTCCCTTATCTCTGTGCAAATATAATTCCCAAGCAGCATACCTTTGTTCACATGTGAATTCTGGTTCTGTCACTGTGTGTGTATGTGTTAATCTCTCTCTGTGTCGCGTGTGTATCTGTGACTCCTTCTTAGTGTCCCTGTGTGTATCTGTGATCCTCTCTCTGTGTCCATGTGCACATCTGTGATCTCTTTCCCTCTCTCTCTCACCTGTATAGTTCCTTTAAAAGCAAAGCTAACTTAGTGAACCACTCAAATATCATGGTAAACATGCTCTCTGTTCACCTCTATGCAATTTACTGGCAGTGTGTACTATCTACACAATACAGGGAAGGAGCATTTTCCCTCCTGTGATGGCTCCTTACACAATTCCGATCCGTAACCTGCAAGGACCAGGATATGAGACATATTACAACATCACCACCTGAAAGTTCATCTCTGAGTCACACACCATCCTGACCTGGAATCCATATTGTCGTTTCTTCACTGTCACTGAGCCAAATCCAGTAACTCCCCCCTGAAGTGCAAGGCCAGCAGGAATGAGCCATCACATATTGCCCTTGAGAATGTGATGGTGAGCTGCTGTTTGACATTGCTGTTTTCCATTGGGTGTTGGGGAGGAAGTGTCTGGATTTGACTCAGTGACAGCAATGGAACAGTGATAGCGTTCCAAGTCAGCATGCTGTGTGTATTGGAGGTGATGTTGCTGCTGGTGATGTTCTCAGTTTCTGCTCTGTCTAGGAATAGTGTTTACTGGTTCGGAAGGTGCTGTTGAAGGAGTCTTGGTGAATTCCTGCAGTGGATCTTGTTAGTGGGACAGACTGCAGTCCCTGTACAATGGTGATGGAGGAGGTTAATGTTTATGGTCTGGGATGGGGTGACTCCAATTCCCCTCAATACCTGTGGTTACCCGTTATTGCTTTTCTCTCAATCCATCTTGGATTGCACCTCGGTAACATTCTGTCTCTCTCCCCAGTCTGTATCTGTGAATCTCCCGCACTCCCACAATCGCCGTGCAAATAGATTTCCCATGCACCATACCATTTTTCACATGCAATTCCTATGTGTATGTGTTATTCCCTCTTTGTTTCCCTGTGTATATCTGTGATTCTCTCTGTGTCCCTGTGTGTATCTGTGATTCTCTCTGTGTCCTTGTGTGTTTCTGTGATTCTCTATGTGTCCCTGTGTGTATCTGTGGTTGTCTCTGTGTCCCTGTGTGTTTCTGTGATTCTCTCTGTGTCCCTGTGTGTATCTGTGGTTGTCTCTGTGTCCCTGTGTGTATCTGTGATTCTCTCTGTGTCCCTGTGTGTATCTGTGATTCTCCCTATGTCCCTGTGTGTATCTGTGATTCTCTCTCTCTGGCCCTGCGGTTATCTGTGATTCTCTTTGAGTCCCTGTGTAGGTCTATTTCATTGTCTTTTGTGTATATGTGAATATGTTCACATGTCTGTTGTGGTGTCTGTCGATGCAAATCTTTCACAATCTCCCTGTGATTCTATTTCACAATCGCTTTGTTTCCCTTGGATTCACTCTGTGTCTCTGTGCGCATCTCTGATTCTTTCTCTCTGTTCCTGTGTGTATCTGTGATTCTCTCGATGACCCTGTGTGCATCAATGATTTTCTCGCTGTTTCCGTGTGTGTATCTCTGATTCTTTCTCAGTTTCCCTGAGTGTAAATGTCATTCTCTCTGTCTCCCTTTGTGCATCTGTGACTCTTTCTGTGTTCCTGTGTGTATCTGTGATTCTCTCTCTGTGTCCCTGTGTGTATCTGTGATTCTCTCTCTTTGTCCCTGTGTGATTCTGTGGTTCTCCCTCTGTGTTTCTGTGTGTATCTGTGATTCTCTCTCTGTGTCCCTGTGTGTATCTATGATTCTCTCTCTGTGTCCCTGGGTGTATCTGTGACTCTCTCTGTGTCCCTGTGTGTATCTATGATTCTCACTCTGTGTCCCTTGTGTATCTATGATTCTTTCCCTGTGTCCCTGTGTGTATCTGTGATTCTCTCTCTGTGTCCATGTGTGTATCTATGATTCTCTCTCTGTGTCCCTGGGTGTATCTGTGACTCTCTCTGTGTCACTGTGTGTATCTGTGATTCTCTCTCTGTGTCCCTGGGTGTATCTGTGATTCTCTCTCTCTATGTCCCTCTGTGTATCTGTGATTCTCTCTCCGTGTGTGCCCCGGTGTGTATCTGTGATTTTCTCTCTCTGTGTCACTGTGTGTATCTGTGATTTTCTCTGCGTTCCTGTGTGTATCTATGATGCTCTCTCTGTGTCCCTGTGTGTATCTGTGATTCTCTCTGTGTCCCTGTGTGTTTCTGTGATTTTCTCTGCGTTCCTGTGTGTATCTATAATGCTCTCTCTGTGTCCCTGTGTGTATCTGTGATTCTCTCTGTGTGTGTGTCCCTGTGTGTATCTGTGATTTTCTCTCTCTGTGTCCCTGTGTGTATCTGTGATTCTCTCTCTGTGTTCCTGTGTGTATCTGTGATTCTCTCTCTCTCTGTGTCCCTGTGTGTATCTGTGATTTTCTCTCTCTGTGTCCCTGTGTGTATCTGTGATTCTCTCTCTGTGTCCCTGGGTGTATCTGTGATTCTCTCTCTGTGTCCCTGTGTGTATCTGTGATTCTCACTGTGTCCCTGTGTGTTTCTGTGATTCTCTCTCTGTGTGTGCCCCGGTGTGTATCTGTGATTTTCTCTCTCTGTGTCACTGTGTGTATCTGGGATTTTCTCTGCGTTCCTGTGTGTATCTATGATGCTCTCTCTGTGTCCCTGTGTGTATCTGTGATTCTCTCTGTGTCCCTGTGTGTTTCTGTGATCTTCTCTGTGTTCCTGTGTGTATCTGTGTTTGTCTTTCCCTTTCTGTCCCTGAACAGTGTCTTTAAAAGCAAAGATAACTGAATGAATGAATCGGATATCGCCTTAAACATTCCCTCTGTCCACCTCTGTGCAATTTTCCAGCAGTGTGTTCTATCTACAAACTGCAGGGAAGAAGCATTTCCCTCCTGTGACGGCTCCTTACACACCTCCAATCTGTAACTTGGAAGGACAAGGATGTGAGAAACATTACAACGTCACCAACTGAAAGTTCATCTCCGAGTCACACACCATCCTGACTTGCAATCAATATTGTCGTTTCTTCACTGTTGCAGAGTCAAATCCAGTAACTCCCTCCTGAACTGCAAGGCCCACAGGAATAAGCCATCGCATGTTGCCCTTGAGAATGTGATGGTGAGCTGCTTTTTGACATTGCTGCTGTCCATTGGGTGTTGGGGAGGAAGTGTCTGGATTTGACTCAGTGACAGCAATGGAACAGTGATAGCGTTCCAAGTCAGCATGGTGTGTGTATTGGAGGTGATGCTGCTGGTGATGTTCTCAGTTTCTGCTCTGTCTAGGCATAGTGTTTACGGGTTAGGAAGGTGCTGTTGAAGGAGTCTTGGTGAATTCCTGCAGTGGATCTTGTGAGTGGGTCAGACTGCAGTCCCTGTACAATGGTGATGGACGAGGTTAATGTTTATAGTCTGGGATGGGGTGACTCCAATTCCCCTCAATACCTGTGGTTTGCTCTGTTTGCTTTTCTCTCAATCCATCTTTGCCTCTCGGTTGCATTCTGTTTCACTCACCTGTCTGTACCTGTGATTCTCCCACACTCCCTTATCTCTGTGCAAATATAATTCCCAAGCAGCATACCTTTGTTCACATGTGAATTCTGGTTCTGTCACTGTGTGTGTATGTGTTAATCTCTCTCTGTGTCGCGTGTGTATCTGTGACTCCTTCTTAGTGTCCCTGTGTGTATCTGTGATCCTCTCTCTGTGTCCATGTGCACATCTGTGATCTCTTTCCCTCTCTCTCTCACCTGTATAGTTCCTTTAAAAGCAAAGCTAACTTAGTGAACCACTCAAATATCATGGTAAACATGCTCTCTGTTCACCTCCATGCAATTTACTGGCAGTGTGTACTATCTACACAATACAGGGAAGGAGCATTTTCCCTCCTGTGATGGCTCCTTACACAACTCCGATCAGTAACCTGCAAGGACCAGGATATGAGACATATTACAACATCACCACCTGAAAGTTCATCTCTGAGTCACACACCATCCTGACCTGGAATCCATATTGTCGTTTCTTCACTGTCACTGAGCCAAATCCAGTAACTCCCCCCTGAAGTGCAAGGCCAGCAGGAATGAGCCATCACATATTGCCCTTGAGAATGTGATGGTGAGCTGCTGTTTGACATTGCTGTTTTCCATTGGGTGTTGGGGAGGAAGTGTCTGGATTTGACTCAGTGACAGCAATGGAACAGTGATAGCGTTCCAAGTCAGCATGGTGTGTGTATTGGAGGTGATGTTGCTGCTGGTGATGTTCTCAGTTTCTGCTCTGTCTAGGAATAGTGTTTACTGGTTCGGAAGGTGCTGTTGAAGGAGTCTTGGTGAATTCCTGCAGTGGATCTTGTTAGTGGGACAGACTGCAGTCCCTGTACAATGGTGATGGAGGAGGTTAATGTTTATGGTCTGGGATGGGGTGACTCCAATTCCCCTCAATACCTGTGGTTACCCGTTATTGCTTTTCTCTCAATCCATCTTGGATTGCACCTCGGTAACATTCTGTCTCTCTCCCCAGTCTGTATCTGTGAATCTCCCGCACTCCCACAATCGCCGTGCAAATAGATTTCCCATGCACCATACCATTTTTCACATGCAATTCCTATGTGTATGTGTTATTCCCTCTTTGTTTCCCTGTGTATATCTGTGATTCTCTCTGTGTCCCTGTGTGTATCTGTGATTCTCTCTGTGTCCTTGTGTGTTTCTGTGATTCTCTCTGTGTCCCTGTGTGTATCTGTGGTTGTCTCTGTGTCCCTGTGTGTTTCTGTGATTCTCTCTGTGTCCCTGTGTGTATCTGTGGTTGTCTCTGTGTCCCTGTGTGTATCTGTGATTTTCTCTCTGTGTCCCTGTGTGTATCTGTGATTCTCTCTGTGTCCCTGTGTGTATCTGTGATTCTCTCTCTCTGGCCCTGCGGTTATCTGTGATTCTCTTTGAGTCCCTATGTAGGTCTATTTCATTGTCTTTTGTGTATATGTGAATATGTTCACATGTCTGTTGTGGTGTCTGTCGATGCAAATCTTTCACAATCTCCCTGTGATTCTATTTCACAATCGCTTTGTTTCCCTTGGATTCACTCTGTGTCTCTGTGCGCATCTCTGATTCTTTCTCTCTGTTCCTGTGTGTATCTGTGATTCTCTCGATGACCCTGTGTGCATCAATGATTTTCTCGCTGTTTCCGTGTGTGTATCTCTGATTCTTTCTCAGTTTCCCTGAGTGTAAATGTCATTCTCTCTGTCTCCCTTTGTGCATCTGTGACTCTTTCTGTGTTCCTGTGTGTATCTGTGATTCTCTCTCTGTGTCCCTGTGTGTATCTGTGATTCTCTCTCTTTGTCCCTGTGTGATTCTGTGGTTCTCCCTCTGTGTTTCTGTGTGTATCTGTGATTCTCTCTCTGTGTCCCTGTGTGTATCTATGATTCTCTCTCTGTGTCCCTGGGTGTATCTGTGACTCTCTCTGTGTCCCTGTGTGTATCTATGATTCTCTCTCTGTGTCCCTTGTGTATCTATGATTCTTTCCCTGTGTCCCTGTGTGTATCTGTGATTCTCTCTCTGTGTCCATGTGTGTATCTATGATTCTCTCTCTGTGTCCCTGGGTGTATCTGTGACTCTCTCTGTGTCACTGTGTGTATCTGTGATTCTCTCTCTGTGTCCCTGGGTGTATCTGTGATTCTCTCTCTCTATGTCCCTCTGTGTATCTGTGATTCTCTCTCCGTGTGTGCCCCGGTGTGTATCTGTGATTTTCTCTCTCTGTGTCACTGTGTGTATCTGTGATTTTCTCTGCGTTCCTGTGTGTATCTATGATGCTCTCTCTGTGTCCCTGTGTGTATCTGTGATTCTCTCTGTGTCCCTGTGTGTTTCTGTGATTTTCTCTGCGTTCCTGTGTGTATCTATAATGCTCTCTCTGTGTCCCTGTGTGTATCTGTGATTCTCTCTGTGTGTGTGTCCCTGTGTGTATCTGTGATTTTCTCTCTCTGTGTCCCTGTGTGTATCTGTGATTCTCTCTCTGTGTTCCTGTGTGTATCTGTGATTCTCTCTCTCTCTGTGTCCCTGTGTGTATCTGTGATTTTCTCTCTCTGTGTCCCTGTGTGTATCTGTGATTCTCTCTCTGTGTCCCTGGGTGTATCTGTGATTCTCTCTCTGTGTCCCTGTGTGTATCTGTGATTCTCACTGTGTCCCTGTGTGTTTCTGTGATTCTCTCTCTGTGTGTGCCCCGGTGTGTATCTGTGATTTTCTCTCTCTGTGTCACTGTGTGTATCTGGGATTTTCTCTGCGTTCCTGTGTGTATCTATGATGCTCTCTCTGTGTCCCTGTGTGTATCTGTGATTCTCTCTGTGTCCCTGTGTGTTTCTGTGATCTTCTCTGTGTTCCTGTGTGTATCTGTGTTTGTCTTTCCCTTTCTGTCCCTGAACAGTGTCTTTAAAAGCAAAGATAACTGAATGAATGAATCGGATATCGCCTTAAACATTCCCTCTGTCCACCTCTGTGCAATTTTCCAGCAGTGTGTTCTATCTACAAACTGCAGGGAAGAAGCATTTCCCTCCTGTGACGGCTCCTTACACACCTCCAATCTGTAACTTGGAAGGACAAGGATGTGAGAAACATTACAACGTCACCAACTGAAAGTTCATCTCCGAGTCACACACCATCCTGACTTGCAATCAATATTGTCGTTTCTTCACTGTTGCAGAGTCAAATCCAGTAACTCCCTCCTGAACTGCAAGGCCCACAGGAATAAGCCATCGCATGTTGCCCTTGAGAATGTGATGGTGAGCTGCTTTTTGACATTGCTGCTGTCCATTGGGTGTTGGGGAGGAAGTGTCTGGATTTGACTCAGTGACAGCAATGGAACAGTGATAGCGTTCCAAGTCAGCATGGTGTGTGTATTGGAGGTGATGCTGCTGGTGATGTTCTCAGTTTCTGCTCTGTCTAGGCATAGTGTTTACGGGTTAGGAAGGTGCTGTTGAAGGAGTCTTGGTGAATTCCTGCAGTGGATCTTGTGAGTGGGTCAGACTGCAGTCCCTGTACAATGGTGATGGACGAGGTTAATGTTTATAGTCTGGGATGGGGTGACTCCAATTCCCCTCAATACCTGTGGTTTGCTCTGTTTGCTTTTCTCTCAATCCATCTTTGCCTCTCGGTTGCATTCTGTTTCACTCACCTGTCTGTACCTGTGATTCTCCCACACTCCCTTATCTCTGTGCAAATATAATTCCCAAGCAGCATACCTTTGTTCACATGTGAATTCTGGTTCTGTCACTGTGTGTGTATGTGTTAATCTCTCTCTGTGTCACGTGTGTATCTGTGACTCCTTCTTAGTGTCCCTGTGTGTATCTGTGATCCTCTCTCTGTGTCCATGTGCACATCTGTGATCTCTTTCCCTCTCTCTCTCACCTGTATAGTTCCTTTAAAAGCAAAGCTAACTTAGTGAACCACTCAAATATCATGGTAAACATGCTCTCTGTTCACCTCTATGCAATTTACTGGCAGTGTGTACTATCTACACAATACCGGGAAGGAGCATTTTCCCTCCTGTGATGGCTCCTTACACAACTCCGATCAGTAACCTGCAAGGACCAGGATATGAGACATATTACAACATCACCACCTGAAAGTTCATCTCTGAGTCACACACCATCCTGACCTGGAATCCATATTGTCGTTTCTTCACTGTCACTGAGCCAAATCCAGTAACTCCCCCCTGAAGTGCAAGGCCAGCAGGAATGAGCCATCACATATTGCCCTTGAGAATGTGATGGTGAGCTGCTGTTTGACATTGCTGTTTTCCATTGGGTGTTGGGGAGGAAGTGTCTGGATTTGACTCAGTGACAGCAATGGAACAGTGATAGCGTTCCAAGTCAGCATGGTGTGTGTATTGGAGGTGATGTTGCTGCTGGTGATGTTCTCAGTTTCTGCTCTGTCTAGGAATAGTGTTTACTGGTTCGGAAGGTGCTGTTGAAGGAGTCTTGGTGAATTCCTGCAGTGGATCTTGTTAGTGGGACAGACTGCAGTCCCTGTACAATGGTGATGGAGGAGGTTAATGTTTATGGTCTGGGATGGGGTGACTCCAATTCCCCTCAATACCTGTGGTTACCCGTTATTGCTTTTCTCTCAATCCATCTTGGATTGCACCTCGGTAACATTCTGTCTCTCTCCCCAGTCTGTATCTGTGAATCTCCCGCACTCCCACAATCGCCGTGCAAATAGATTTCCCATGCACCATACCATTTTTCACATGCAATTCCTATGTGTATGTGTTATTCCCTCTTTGTTTCCCTGTGTATATCTGTGATTCTCTCTGTGTCCCTGTGTGTATCTGTGATTCTCTCTGTGTCCTTGTGTGTTTCTGTGATTCTCTCTGTGTCCCTGTGTGTATCTGTGGTTGTCTCTGTGTCCCTGTGTGTTTCTGTGATTCTCTCTGTGTCCCTGTGTGTATCTGTGGTTGTCTCTGTGTCCCTGTGTGTATCTGTGATTTTCTCTCTGTGTCCCTGTGTGTATCTGTGATTCTCTCTGTGTCCCTGTGTGTATCTGTGATTCTCTCTCTCTGGCCCTGCGGTTATCTGTGATTCTCTTTGAGTCCCTGTGTAGGTCTATTTCATTGTCTTTTGTGTATATGTGAATATGTTCACATGTCTGTTGTGGTGTCTGTCGATGCAAATCTTTCACAATCTCCCTGTGATTCTATTTCACAATCGCTTTGTTTACCTTGGATTCTCTCTGTGTCCCTGTGTGTATCTGTGATTCTCTCTGTGTCCTTGTGTGTTTCTGTGATTCTCTCTGTGTCCCTGTGTGTATCTGTGGTTGTCTCTGTGTCCCTGTGTGTATCTGTGATTCTCTCTCTGTCCCTGTGTATATCTGTGATTCTCTCTCTCTGGCCCTGCGGTTATCTGTGATTCTCTTTGAGTCCCTGTGTAGGTCTATTTCATTGTCTTTTGTGTATATGTGAATATGTTCACATGTCTGTTGTGGTGTCTGTCGATGCAAATATTTCACAATCTCCCTGTGATTCTATTTCACAATCGGTTTGTTTACCTTCGATTCTCTCTGTGTCTCTGTGCGCATCTCTGATTCTTTCTCTCTCTTCCTGTGTGTATCTGTGATTCTCTCGATGACCCTGGGTGCATCAATGATTTACTCGCTGTGTCCCTGTGTGTATCTCTGATTCTTTCTCAGTGTCCCTGTGTGTAAATGTCATTCTCTCTCTCTGTGTCCCTGTGTGTATCTGTGATTCTTTCTCAGTGTCCCTGTGTGAACCTGTGATTCTCTCTCTGTGTCCCGGTGTGTATCTGTGATTCTCTCTCTGTGTCCCTTGTGTAGCGATGATTCTTTCCCTGTGTCCCTGTGTGTATCTGTGATTCTCTCTCTCTGTGTCCCTGTGTGTATCTGTGATTCTCTCTCTGTGTGTGCCCCGGTGTGCATCTGTGATTTTCTCTCTCTGTGTCACTGTGTGTATCTGTGATTTTCTCTGCGTTCCTGTGTGTATCTATGATGCTCTCTCTGTGTCCCTGTGTGTATCTGTGATTCTCTCTGTGTCCCTGTGTGTTTCTGTGATTTTCTCTGTGTTCCTGTGTGTATCTGTGTTTGTCTTTCCCTTTCTGTCCCTGAACAGTGTCTTTAAAAGCAAAGATAACTGAATGAATGAATCGGGTAACGCCTTAAACATTTCCTCTGTCCACCTCTGTGCAATTTTCCAGCAGTGTGTACAGTCTGCAAACTGCAGGGAAGAAGTAATTCCCTCCTGTGACGGCTCCTTACACACCTCCAATCTGTAACCTGGAAGGACAAGGATGTGAGAAACATTACAACGTCACCACCTGAAAGTTCATCTCTGAGTCACACACCATCCTGACCTGGAATCCATATTGTCGTTTCTTCACTGTCACTGAGTCAAATCCAGTAACTCCCTCCTGAACTGCAAGGCCAGCATGAGTGAGCGATCACATATTGCCCTTGAGAATGTGATGGTGAGCTGCTTTTTGACATTGCTGCTGTCCATTGGGTGGTGGGGAGGAAGTGTCTGGATTTGACTCAGTGACAGCAATGGAACAGTGATAGCGTTCCAAGTGAGCATGGTGTGTGTATTGGAGGTGATGTTGCTGCTGGTGATGTTCTCAGTTTCTGCTCTGTCTCGGAATAGTGTTTACTGGTTAGGAAGTTGCTGTTGAAGGAGTCTTGTTGAATTCCTGCAGTGGATCTTGTTAGTGGGACAGACTGCAGTCCCTGTACAATGGTGATGGACGAGGTTAATGTTTATAGTCTGGGATGGGGTGACTCCAATTCCCCTCAATACCTGTGGTTTGCTGTGTTTGCTTTTCTCTCAATCCATCTTTGCCTCTCGGTTGCATTCTGTCTCTCTCACCTGTCTGTACCTGTGATTCTCCCACACTCCCTTATCTCTGTGCAAATATAATTCCCAAGCAGCATACCTTTGTTCACATGTGAATTATGTTTCTGTCACTGTGTGTGTATGTGTTAATCTCTCTCTGTGTCCCTGTGTGTATCAGTGATCCTCTCTCTTTGTCCCTGTGCACACCTGTGATATCCTTCCCTCTCTCTTTCACGTGTACAGAGCCTTTAAAAACAAAGTTAACTTAGTGAACCACTCAAATATCATGGTAAACATGCTCTCTGTCCACCTCTGTGCAATTTACCGGCAGTGTGTGCTATCTACACAACACAGGGAAGGAGCATTTCCCTCCTATGATGGCTCCTTACACACCTCCGATCAGTAACCTGCAAGGACCAGGATATGAGACATATTACAACATCACAACCTGAAAGTTCATCTCTGAGTCACACACCATCATGACCTGGAATCCATATTGTCGTTTCTTCACTGTCACTGAGCCAAATCCAGTAACTCCCTCCTGAACTGCAAGGCCAGCATGAGTGAGCCATCACATATTGCGCTTGAGAATGTGATGGTGAGCTGCTTTTTGACATTGCTGCTGTCCATTGGGTGGTGGGGAGGAAGTGTCTGGATTTGACTCAGTGACAGCAATGGAACAGTGATAGCGTTCCAAGTCAGCATGGTGTGTGTATTGGAGGTGATGCTGCTGCTGGTGATGTTCTCAGTTTCTGCTCTGTCTAGGAATAGTGTTTACTGGTTAGGAAGGTGCTGTTGAAGGAGTCTTGGTGAGTTCGTGCAGTGGATCTTGTTAGTGGGACAGACTGCAGTCCCTGTACAATGGTGATGGACGAGTTTAATGTTTATAGTCTGGGATGGGGTGACTCCAATTCCCCTCAATACCTGTGGTTTGCTGTGTTTGCTTTTCTCTCAATCCATCTTTGCCTCTCGGTTGCATTATGTCTCTCTCACCTGTCTGTAAATGTGATTCTCCCATACTCCCTTATCTCTGTGCAAATATAATTCCCAAGCATCATACCTTTGTTCACATGTGAATTCTGTTTCTGTCACTGTGTGTGTATGTGTTAATCTCTCTCTGTGTCCCTGTGTGTATCAGTGATCCTCTCTCTTTGTCCCTGTGCACATCTGTGATATCCTTCCCTGTCTCGTTCACGTGTACAGAGCCTTTAAAAGCAAAGCTAACTTAGTGAACCACTCAAATATCATGGTAAACATGCTCTCTGTCCACCTCTGTGCAATTTACGGGCAGTGTGTGCTATCTACACAACACAGGGAAGGAGCATTTCCCTCCTGTGATGGCACCTTACACACCTCCGATCAGTAACCTGCAAGGACCAGGATATGAGACACATGACAACATCACCCCCTGAAAGTTCATCTCCGAGTCACACACCATCCTGACCTGGAATCCATATTGTCGTTTCTTCACTGTCACTGAGCCAAATCCAGTAACTCCCTCCTGAACTGCAAGGCCAGCATGAGTGAGCCATCACATATTGCCCTTGAGAATGTGATGGTGAGCTGCTTTTTGACATTGCTGCTGTCCATTGGGTGGTGGGGAGGAAGTGTCTGGATTTGACTCAGTGACAGCAATGGAACAGTGATAGCGTTCCAAGTCAGCATGGTGTGTGTATTGGAGGTGATGTTGCTGCTGGTGATGTTCTCAGTTTCTGCTCTGTCTAGGAATAGTGTTTACTGGTTAGGAAGGTGCTGTTGAAGGAGTCTTGGTGAATTCCTGCAGTGGATCTTGTGAGTGGGACAGGCTGCAGTCCCTGTAAAATGGTGTTGGACGAGGTTAATGTTTATAGTCTGGGATGGGGTGACTCCAATTCCCCTCAATACCTGTAGTTTGCTGTGTTTGCTTTTCTCTCAATCCATCTTTGCCTCTCGGTTGCATTCTGTCTCTCTCACCTGTCTGTACCTGTGATTCTCCCACACTCCCTTATCTCTGTGCAAATATAATTCCCAAGCATCATACCTTTGTTCACATGTTAATTCTGGTTCTGTCACTGTGTGTGTATGTGTTAATCTCTCTCTGTGTCACGTGTGTATCTGTGACCCTCTCTCTGTTTCCCTGTGCACATCTGTGATATCTTTCCCTCTCTCTTTCACCTGTATAGTGCCTTTAAAAGCAAAGCAAACGTAGTGAACCACTCAGATATCATGGTAAACATGCTCGCTGTCCACCTCTGTGCAATTTTCTGGCATTGTGTACTATCTACACAACACAGGGAAGGAGCATTTTCCCTCCTGTGATGGCTCCTTACACAACTCCGATCAGTAACATGCAAAGACCAGGATATGAGACACATTACAACATCACCACCTGAAAGTTCATCTCCGAGTCACACACCATCCTGACGTGGAATCCATATTGTCGTTCCTTCACTGTCGCTGAGTCAAATCCAGTAACTCCCTCCTGAAGTGCAAGGCCAGCAGGAATGAGCCATCACATATTGCCCTTGAGAATGTGATGGTGAGCTGCTTTTTGACATTGCTGCTGTCCATTGGGCGTTGGGGAGGAAGTGTCTGGATTTGACTCAGTGACAGCAATGGAACAGTGATAGCGTTCCAAGTCAGCATGGTGTGTGTATTGGAGGTGATGCTGCTGGTGATGTTCTCAGTTTCTGCTCTGTCTAGGAATAGTGTTTACGGGTTAGGAAGGTGCTGTTGAAGGAGTCGTGGTGAGTTCGTGCAGTGGATCTTGTTAGTGGGACAGACTGCAGTCCCTGTACAATGGTGATGGACGAGTTTAATGTTTATAGTCTGGGATGGGGTGACTCCAATTCCCCTCAATACCTGTGGTTTGCTGTGTTTGCTTTTCTCTCAATCCATCTTTGCCTCTCGGTTGCATTATGTCTCTCTCACCTGTCTGTAAATGTGATTCTCCCATACTCCCTTATCTCTGTGCAAATATAATTCCCAAGCATCATACCTTTGTTCACATGTGAATTCTGTTTCTGTCACTGTGTGTGTATGTGTTAATCTCTCTCTGTGTCCCTGTGTGTATCAGTGATCCTCTCTCTTTGTCCCTGTGCACATCTGTGATATCCTTCCCTGTCTCGTTCACGTGTACAGAGCCTTTAAAAGCAAAGCTAACTTAGTGAACCACTCAAATATCATGGTAAACATGCTCTCTGTCCACCTCTGTGCAATTTACGGGCAGTGTGTGCTATCTACACAACACAGGGAAGGAGCATTTCCCTCCTGTGATGGCACCTTACACACCTCCGATCAGTAACCTGCAAGGACCAGGATATGAGACACATGACAACATCACCCCCTGAAAGTTCATCTCCGAGTCACACACCATCCTGACCTGGAATCCATATTGTCGTTTCTTCACTGTCACTGAGCCAAATCCAGTAACTCCCTCCTGAACTGCAAGGCCAGCATGAGTGAGCCATCACATATTGCCCTTGAGAATGTGATGGTGAGCTGCTTTTTGACATTGCTGCTGTCCATTGGGTGGTGGGGAGGAAGTGTCTGGATTTGACTCAGTGACAGCAATGGAACAGTGATAGCGTTCCAAGTCAGCATGGTGTGTGTATTGGAGGTGATGTTGCTGCTGGTGATGTTCTCAGTTTCTGCTCTGTCTAGGAATAGTGTTTACTGGTTAGGAAGGTGCTGTTGAAGGAGTCTTGGTGAATTCCTGCAGTGGATCTTGTGAGTGGGACAGGCTGCAGTCCCTGTAAAATGGTGTTGGACGAGGTTAATGTTTATAGTCTGGGATGGGGTGACTCCAATTCCCCTCAATACCTGTAGTTTGCTGTGTTTGCTTTTCTCTCAATCCATCTTTGCCTCTCGGTTGCATTCTGTCTCTCTCACCTGTCTGTACCTGTGATTCTCCCACACTCCCTTATCTCTGTGCAAATATAATTCCCAAGCATCATACCTTTGTTCACATGTTAATTCTGGTTCTGTCACTGTGTGTGTATGTGTTAATCTCTCTCTGTGTCACGTGTGTATCTGTGACCCTCTCTCTGTGTCCCTGTGCACATCTGTGATATCTTTCCCTCTCTCTTTCACCTGTATAGTGCCTTTAAAAGCAAAGCAAACGTAGTGAACCACTCAGATATCATGGTAAACATGCTCGCTGTCCACCTCTGTGCAATTTTCTGGCATTGTGTACTATCTACACAACACAGGGAAGGAGCATTTTCCCTCCTGTGATGGCTCCTTACACAACTCCGATCAGTAACATGCAAAGACCAGGATATGAGACACATTACAACATCACCACCTGAAAGTTCATCTCCGAGTCACACACCAT
This sequence comes from Mustelus asterias, assembly GCF_964213995.1. Taxonomy (NCBI): domain Eukaryota; kingdom Metazoa; phylum Chordata; class Chondrichthyes; order Carcharhiniformes; family Triakidae; genus Mustelus; species Mustelus asterias. The sequence continues at coordinate 67,317 of NW_027590899.1, forward strand.
CCTGACGTGGAATCCATATTGTCGTTCCTTCACTGTCGCTGAGTCAAATCCAGTAACTCCCTCCTGAAGTGCAAGGCCAGCAGGAATGAGCCATCACATATTGCCCTTGAGAATGTGATGGTGAGCTGCTTTTTGACATTGCTGCTGTCCATTGGGCGTTGGGGAGGAAGTGTCTGGATTTGACTCAGTGACAGCAATGGAACAGTGATAGCGTTCCAAGTCAGCATGGTGTGTGTATTGGAGGTGATGCTGCTGGTGATGTTCTCAGTTTCTGCTCTGTCTAGGAATAGTGTTTACGGGTTAGGAAGGTGCTGTTGAAGGAGTCTTGGTGAGTTCGTGCAGTGGATCTTGTTAGTGGGACAGACTGCAGTCCCTGTACAATGGTGATGGAGGAGGTTAATGTTTATTAGATGTGATGGGTTGACACTCTAATTCCCCTCAATACCTGTGGTTTGCTGTGTTTGCTTTTCTCTCAATCCATCTTTGCCTCTCGGTTGCATTATGTCTCTCTCACCTGTCTGTAAATGTGATTCTCCCACACTCCCTTATCTCTGTGCAAATATAATTCCCAAGCATCATACCTTTGTTCAGATGTGAATTCTGTTTCTGTCACTGTGTGTGTATGTGTTAATCTCTCTCTGTGTCCCTGTGTGTATCAGTGATCCTCTCTCTTTGTCCCTGTGCACATCTGTGATATCCTTCCCTCTCTCTTTCACGTGTACAGAGCCTTTAAAAGCAAAGCTAACTTAGTGAACCACTCAAATATCATGGTAAACATGCTCTCTGTCCACCTCTGTACAATTTACTGGCAGTGTGTGCTATCTACACAACACAGGGAAGGAGCATTTCCCTCCTGTGATGGCTCCTTACACACCTCCGATCAGTAACCTGCAAGGACCAGGATATGAGACATATTACAACATCACCACCTGAAAGTTCATCTCTGAGTCACACACCATCCTGACCTGGAATCCATATTGTCGTTCCTTCACTGTCACTGAGCCAAATCCAGTAACTCCCTCCTGAACTGCAAGGCCAGCATGAGTGAGCCATTACATATTGCCCTTGAGAATGTGATGGTGAGCTGCTTTTTGACATTGCTGCTGTCCATTGGGTGGTGGGGAGGAAGTGTCTGGATTTGACTCAGTGACAGCAATGGAACAGTGATAGCGTTCCAAGTCAGCATGGTGTGTGTATTGGAGGTGATGTTGCTGCTGGTGATGTTCTCAGTTTCTGCTCTGTCTCGGAATAGTGTTTACTGGTTAGGAAGGTGCTGTTGAAGGAGTCTTGGTGAATTCCTGCAGTGGATCTTGTTAGTGGGACAGACTGCAGTCCCTGTACAATGGTGATGGAGGAGGTTAATGTTTATGGTCTGGGATGGGGTGACTCCAATTCCCCTCAATAACTGTGGTTTGCAGTGTTTGCTTTTCTCTCAATCCATCTTTGCCTCTCGGTTGCATTCTGTCTCTCTCACCTGTCTGTAAATGTGATTCTCCCACACTCCCTTATCTCTGTGCAAATATAATTCCCAAGCATCATACCTTTGTTCACATGTGAATTCTGTTTCTGTCACTGTGTGTGTATGTGTTAATCTCTCTCTGTGTCCCTGTGTGTATCAGTGATCCTCTCTCTTTGTCCCTGTGCACATCTGTGATATCCTTCCCTCTCTCGTTCACGTGTACAGAGCCTTTAAAAGCAAAGCTAACTTAGTGAACCACTCAAATATCATGGTAAACATGCTCGCTGTCCACCTCTGTGCAATTTACTGGCAGTGTGTACTATCTACACAACACAGGGAAGGAGCATTTCCCTCCTGTGATGACTCCTTACACACCTCCGATCAGTAACCTGCAAGGACCAGGATATGAGACACATTACAACATCACCACCTGAAAGTTCATCTCCGAGTCACACACCATCCTGACCTGGAATCCATATTGTCGTTTCTTCACTGTCACTGAGCCAAATCCAGTAACTCCCTCCTGAACTGCAAGGCCAGCATGAGTGAGCCATCACATATTGCCCTTGAGAATGTGATGGTGAGCTGCTTTTTGACATTGCTGCTGTCCATTGGGTGGTGGGGAGGAAGTGTCTGGATTTGACTCAGTGACAGCAATGGAACAGTGATAGCGTTCCAAGTCAGCATGGTGTGTGTATTGGAGGTGATGTTGCTGCTGGTGATGTTCTCAGTTTCTGCTCTGTCTAGGAATAGTGTTTACAGGTTAGGAAGGTGCTGTTGAAGGAGTCTTGGTGAATTCCTGCAGTGGATCTTGTGAGTGGGACAGGCTGCAGTCCCTGTAAAATGGTGATGGACGAGGTTAATGTTTATAGTCTGGGATGGGGTGACTCCAATTCCCCTCAATACCTGTGGTTTGCTGTGTTTGCTTTTCTCTCAATCCATCTTTGCCCCTCGGTTGCATTCTGTCTCTCTCACCTGTCTGTACCTGTGATTCTCCCACACTCCCTTATCTCTGTGCAAATATAATTCCCAAGCATCATACCTTTGTTCACATGTGAATTCTGGTTCTGTCACTGTGTGTGTATGTGTTAATCTCTCTCTGTGTCACGTGTGTATCTGTGACCCTCTCTCTGTGTCCCTGTGCACATCAGTGATCTCTTTCCCTCTCTCTTTCACCTGTATAGTGCCTTTAAAAGCAAAGCAAACGTAGTGAACCACTCAGATATCATGGTAAACATGCTCGCTGTCCACCTCTGTGCAATTTTCTGGCATTGTGTACTATCTGCACAACACAGGGAAGGAGCATTTTCCCTCCTGTGATGGCTCCTTACACAACTCCGATCAGTAACCTGCAAGGACCAGGATATGAGACACATTACAACATCACCACCTGAAAGTTCATCTCCGAGTCACACACCATCCTGACGTGGAATCCATATTGTCGTTCCTTCACTGTCGCTGAGTCAAATCCAGTAACTCCCTCCTGAAGTGCAAGGCCAGCAGGAATGAGCCATCACATCTTGCCCTTGAGAATGTGATGGTGAGCTGCTTTTTGACATTGCTGCTGTCAATTGGGTGTTGGGGAGGAAGTGTCTGGATTTGACTCAGTGACAGCAATGGAACAGTGATAGCGTTCCAAGTCAGCATGGTGTGTGTATTGGAGGTGATGCTGCTGGTGATGTTCTCAGTTTCTGCTCTGTCTAGGAATAGTGTTTACGGGTTAGGAAGGTGCTGTTGAAGGAGTCTTGGTGAGTTCGTGCAGTGGATCTTGTTAGTGGGACAGACTGCAGTCCCTGTACAATGGTGATGGAGGTGGTTAATGTTTATTAGATGTGATGGGTTGACACTCTAATTCCCCTCAATACCTGTGGTTTGCTGTGTTTGCTTTTCTCTCAATCCATCTTTGCCTCTCGGTTGCATTATGTCTCTCTCACCTGTCTGTAAATGTGATTCTCCCACACTCCCTTATCTCTGTGCAAATATAATTCCCAAGCATCATACCTTTGTTCAGATGTGAAGTCTGTTTCTGTCACTGTGTGTGTATGTGTTAATCACTCTCTGTGTCCCTGTGTGTATCAGTGATCCTCTCTCTTTGTCCCTGTGCACATCTGTGATATCCTTCCCTCTCTCTTTCACGTGTACAGAGCCTTTAAAAGCAAAGCTAACTTAGTGAACCACTCAAATATCATGGTAAACATGCTCTCTGTCCACCTCTGTGCAATTTACTGGCAGTGTGTGCTATCTCCACAACACAGGGAAGGAGCATTTCCCTCCTGTGATGGCTCCTTACACACCTCCGATCAGTAACCTGCAAGGACCAGGATATGAGACATATTACAACATCACCACCTGAAAGTTCATCTCTGAGTCACACACCATCCTGACCTGGAATCCATATTGTCGTTTCTTCACTGTCACTGAGCCAAATCCAGTAACTCCCTCCTGAACTGCAAGGCCAGCATGAGTGAGCCATCACATATTGCCCTTGAGAATGTGATGGTGAGCTGCTTTTTGACATTGCTGCTGTCCATTGGGTGGTGGGGAGGAAGTGTCTGGATTTGACTCAGTGACAGCAATGGAACAGTGATAGCGTTCCAAGTCAGCATGGTGTGTGTATTGGAGGTGATGTTGCTGCTGGTGATGTTCTCAGTTTCTGCTCTGTCTCGGAATAGTGTTTACTGGTTAGGAAGGTGCTGTTGAAGGAGTCTTGGTGAATTCCTGCAGTGGATCTTGTTAGTGGGACAGACTGCAGTCCCTGTACAATGGTGATGGAGGAGGTTAATGTTTATGGTCTGGGATGGGGTGACTCCAATTCCCCTCAATAACTGTGGTTTGCAGTGTTTGCTTTTCTCTCAATCCATCTTTGCCTCTCGGTTGCATTCTGTCTCTCTCACCTGTCTGTAAATGTGATTCTCCCACACTCCCTTATCTCTGTGCAAATATAATTCCCAAGCATCATACCTTTGTTCACATGTGAATTCTGTTTCTGTCACTGTGTGTGTATGTGTTAATCTCTCTATGTGTCCCTGTGTGTATCAGTGATCCTCTCTCTTTGTCCCTGTGCACATCTGTGATATCCTTCCCTCTCTCGTTCACGTGTACAGAGCCTTTAAAAGCAAAGCTAACTTAGTGAACCACTCAAATATCATGGTAAACATGCTCGCTGTCCACCTCTGTGCAATTTACTGGCCGTGTGTACTATCTACACAGCACAGGGAAGGAGCATTTCCCTCCTGTGATGACTCCTTACACACCTCCGATCAGTAACCTGCAAGGACCAGGATATGAGACACATTACAACATCACCACCTGAAAGTTCATCTCCGAGTCACACACCATCCTGACCTGGAATCCATATTGTCGTTTCTTCACTGTCACTGAGCCAAATCCAGTAACTCCCTCCTGAACTGCAAGGCCAGCATGAGTGAGCCATCACATATTGCCCTTGAGAATGTGATGGTGAGCTGCTTTTTGACATTGCTGCTGTCCATTGGGTGGTGGGGAGGAAGTGTCTGGATTTGACTCAGTGACAGCAATGGAACAGTGATAGCGTTCCAAGTCAGCATGGTGTGTGTATTGGAGGTGATGTTGCTGCTGGTGATGTTCTCAGTTTCTGCTCTGTCTAGGAATAGTGTTTACTGGTTAGGAAGGTGCTGTTGAAGGAGTCTTGGTGAATTCCTGCAGTGGATCTTGTGAGTGGGACAGACTGCAGTCCCTGTACAATGGTGATGGACGAGGTTATTGTTATAGTCTGGGATGGGGTGACTCCAATTCCCCTCATTACCTGTGGTTTGCTGTGTTTGCTTTTCTCTCAATCCATCTTTGCCTCTCGGTTGCATTCTGTCTCTCTCACCTGTCTGTACCTGTGATTCTCCCACACTCCCTTATCTCTGTGCAAATATAATTCCCAAGCATCATTCCTTTGTTCACATGTGAATTCTGGTTCTGTCACTGTATGTGTATGTGTTAATCTCTCTCTGTGTCACGTGTGTATCTGTGACCCTCTCCCTGTGTCCCTGTGCACATCAGTGATCTCTTTCCCTCTCCCTTTCACCTGTATTGTGCCTTTAAAAGCAAAGCAATCGTAGTGAACCACTCAGATATCATGGTAAACATGCTCGCTGTCCACCTCTGTGCATTTTTCTGGCATTGTGTACTATCTACACAACACAGGGAAGGAGCATTTTCCCTCCTGTGATGGCTCCTTACACACCTCCGATCAGTAACCTGCAAGGACCAGGATATGAGACACATTACAACATCACCACCTGAAAGTTCATCTCCGAGTCACACACCATCCTGACGTGGAATCCATATTGTCGTTCCTTCACTGTCGCTGAGTCAAATCCAGTAACTCCCTCCTGAAGTGCAAGGCCAGCAGGAATGAGCCATCACATATTGCCCTTGAGAATGTGATGGTGAGCTGCTTTTTGACATTGCTGCTGTCCATTGGGTGTTGGGGAGGAAGTGTCTGGATTTGACTCAGTGACAGCAATGGAACAGTGATAGCGTTCCAAGTCAGCATGGTGTGTGTATTGGAGGTGATGCTGCTGGTGATGTTCTCAGTTTCTGCTCTGTCGAGGAATAGTGTTTACTGGTTAGGAAGGTGCTGTTGAAGGAGTCTTGGTGAGTTCGTGCAGTGGATCTTGTTAGTGGGAGAGACTGCAGTCCCTGTACAATGGTGATGGAGGAGCTTAATGTTTATTAGATGTGATGGGTTGACACTCTAATTCCCCTCTGTACCTGTGGTTTGCTGTGTTTGCTTTTCTCTCAATCCATCTTTGCCCCTCGGTTGCATTCTGTCTCTCTCACCTGTCTGAAGCTGTGATTCTCCCACACTCCCTTATCTCTGTGCAAATATAATTCCCAAGCATCATACCTTTGTCCACATGTGAATTCTGTTTCTGTCACTGTGTGTGTATGTGTTAATCTCTCTCTGTGTCCCTGTGTGTATCAGTGATCCTCTCTCTTTGTCCCTGTGCACATCTGTGATATCCTTCCCTCTCTCGTTCACGTGTACAGTGCCTTTAAAAGCAAAGCTAACTTAGTGAACCACTCAAATATCATGGTAAACATGCTCTCTGTCCAGCTCTGTGCAATTTACTGGCAGTGTGTGCTATCTACACAACACAGGGAAGGAGCATTTCCCTCCTGTGATGGCTCCTTACACTCCTCCGATCAGTAACCTGCAAGGACCAGGATATGAGACCCATTACAACATCACCCCCTGAAAGTTCATCTCCGAATCACACACCATCCTGACCTGGAATCCATATTGTCGTTTCTTCACTGTCACTGAGCCAAATCCAGTAACTCCCTCCTGAACTGCAAGGCCAGCATGAGTGAGCCATCACATATTGCCCTTGAGAATGTGATGGTGAGCTGCTTTTTGACATTGCTGCTGTCCATTGGGTGGTGGGGAGGAAGTGTCTGGATTTGACTCAGTGACAGCAATGGAACAGTGATAGCGTTCCAAGTCAGCATGGTGTGTGTATTGGAGGTGATGTTGCTGCTGGTGATGTTCTCAGTTTCTGCTCTGTCTAGGAATAGTGTTTACTGCTTAGGAAGGTGCTGTTGAAGGAGTCTTGGTGAATTCCTGCAGTGGATCTTGTGAGTGGGACAGGCTGCAGTCCCTGTACAATGGTGATGGACGAGGTTAATGTTTATAGTCTGGGATGGGGTGACTCCAATTCCCCTCAATACCTGTGGTCTGCTGTGTTTGCTTTTCTCTCAATCCATCTTTACCTCTCGGTTGCATTCTGTCTCTCTCACCTGTCTGTACCTGTGATTCTCCCACACTCCCTTATCTCTGTGCAAATATAATTCCCAAGCATCATACCTTTGTTCACATGTTAATTCTGGTTCTGTCACTGTGTGTGTATGTGTTAATCTCTCTCTGTGTCACGTGTGTATCTGTGACCCTCTTTCTGTGTCCCTGTGCACATCTGTGATATCTTTCCCTCTCTCTTTCACCTGTATAGTGCCTTTAAAAGCAAAGCAAACGTAGTGAGCCACTCAGATATCATGGTAAACATGCTCGCTGTCCACCTCTGTGCAATTTTCTGGCATTGTGTACTATCTACACAACACAGGGAAGGAGCATTTTCCCTCCTGTGATGGCTCCTTACACAACTCCGATCAGTAACCTGCAAGGACCAGGATATGAGACACATTACAACATCACCACCTGAAAGTTCATCTCCGAGTCACACACCATCCTGACGTGGAATCCATATTGTCGTTCCTTCACTGTCGCTGAGTCAAATCCAGTAACTCCCTCCTGAAGTGCAAGGCCAGCAGGAATGAGCCATCACATATTGCCCTTGAGAATGTGATGGTGAGCTGCTTTTTGACATTGCTGCTGTCCATTGGGTGTTGGGGAGGAAGTGTCTGGATTTGACTCAGTGACAGCAATGGAACAGTGATAGCGTTCCAAGGCAGCATGGTGTGTGTATTGGAGGTGATGCTGCTGGTGATGTTCTCAGTTTCTGCTCTGTCTAGGAATAGTGTTTACGGGTTAGTAAGGTGCTGTTGAAGGAGTCTTGGTGAGTTCGTGCAGTGGATCTTGTTAGTGTGACAGACTGCAGTCCCTGTACAATGGTGATGGAGGAGGTTAATGTTTATTAGATGTGATGGGTTGACACTCTAATTCCCCTCTGTACCTGTGGTTTGCTGTGTTTGCTTTTCTCTCAATCCATCTTTGCCTCTCGGTTGCATTATGTCTCTCTCACCTGTCTGTAAATGTGATTCTCCCACACTCCCTTATCTCTGTGCAAATATAATTCTCAAGCATCATACCTTTGTTCACATGTGAATTCTGTTTCTGTCACTGTGTGTGTATGTGTTAATCTCTCTCTGTGTCCCTGTGTGTATCAGTGATCCTCTCTCTTTGTCCCTGTGCACATCTGTGATATCCTTCCCTCTCTCGTTCACGTGTACAGAGCCTTTAAAAGCAAAGCTAACTTAGTGAACCACTCAGATATCATGGTAAACATGCTCTCTGTCCACCTCTGTGCAATTTACTGGCAGTGTGTGCTATCTACACAACACAGGGAAGGAGCATTTTCCCTCCGTGATGGCTCCTTACACACCTCCGATCAGTAACCTGCAAGGACCAGGATATGAGACACATTACAACATCACCACCTGAAAGTTCATCTCCGAATCACACACCATCCTGACCTGGAATCCATATTGTCGTTTCTTCACTGTCACTGAGCCAAATCCAGTAACTCCCTCCTGAACTGCAAGGCCAGCATGAGTGAGCCATCACATATTGCCCTTGAGAATGTGATGGTGAGCTGCTTTTTGACATTGCTGCTGTCCATTGGGTGGTGGGGAGGAAGTGTCTGGATTTGACTCAGTGACAGCAATGGAACAGTGATAGCGTTCCAAGTCAGCATGGTGTCTGTATTGGAGGTGATGTTGCTGCTGGTGATGTTCTCAGTTTCTGCTCTGTCTAGGAATAGTGTTTACTGGTTAGGAAGGTGCTGTTGAAGGAGTCTTGGTGCATTCCTGCAGTGGATCTTGTGAGTGGGACAGACTGCAGTCCCTGTACAATGGTGATGGACGAGGTTAATGTTTATAGTCTGGGATGGGGTGACTCCAATTCCCCTCAATACCTGTGGTTTGCTGTGTTTGCTTTTCTCTCAATCCATCTTTGACTCTCGGTTGCATTCTGTCTCTCTCACCTGTCTGTACCTGTGATTCTCCCACACTCCCTTATCTCTGTGCAAATATAATTCCCAAGCATCATACCTTTGTTCACATGTGAATTCTGGTTCTGTCACTGTGTGTGTATGTGTTAATCTCTCTCTGTGTCACGTGTGTATCTGTGACCCTCTCTCTGTGTCCCTGTGCACATCAGTGATCTCTTTCCCTCTCTCTTTCACCTGTATAGTGCCTTTAAAAGCAAAGCAAACGTAGTGAACCACTCAGATATCATGGTAAACATGCTCGCTGTCCACCTCTGTGCAATTTTCTGGCATTGTGTACTATCTACACAACACAGGGAAGGAGCATTTTCCCTCCTGTGATGGCTCCTTACACAACTCCGAACAGTAACCTGCAAGGACCAGGATATGAGACACATTACAACATCACCACCTGAAAGTTCATCTCCGAGTCACACACCATCCTGACGTGGAATCCATATTGTCGTTCCTTCACTGTCGCTTAGTCAAATCCAGTAACTCCCTCCTGAAGTGCAAGGCCAGCAGGAATGAGCCATCACATCTTGCCCTTGAGAATGTGATGGTGAGCTGCTTTTTGACATTGCTGCTGTCAATTGGGTGTTGGGGAGGAAGTGTCTGGATTTGACTCAGTGACAGCAATGGAACAGTGATAGCGTTCCAAGTCAGCATGGTATGTGTATTGGAGGTGATGCTGCTGGTGATGTTCTCACTTTCTGCTCTGTCTAGGAATAGTGTTTACGGGTTAGGAAGGTGCTGTTGAAGGAGTCTTGGTGAGTTCGTGCAGTGGATCTTGTTAGTGGGACAGACTGCAGTCCCTGTACAATGGTGATGGAGGAGGTTAATGTTTATTAGATGTGATGGGTTGACACTCTAATTCCCCTCAATACCTGTGGTTTGCTGTGTTTGCTTTTCTCTCAATCCATCTTTGCCCCTCGGTTGCATTATGTCTCTCTCACCTGTCTGTAAATGTGATTCTCCCACACTCCCTTATCTCTGTGCAAATATAATTCCCAAGCATCATACCTTTGTTCAGATGTGAATTCTGTTTCTGTCACTGTGTGTGTATGTGTTAATCACAGTCTGTGTCCCTGTGTGTATCAGTGATCCTCTCTCTTTGTCCCTGTGCACATCTGTGATATCCTTCCCTCTCTCTTTCACGTGTACAGAGCCTTTAAAAGCAAAGCTAACTTAGTGAACCACTCAAAAATCATGGTAAACATGCTCTCTGTCCACCTCTGTGCAATTTACTGGCAGTGTGTGCTATCTACACAACACAGGGAAGGAGCATTTCCCTCCTGTGATGGCTCCTTACACACCTCCGATCAGTAACCTGCAAGGACCAGGATATGAGACATATTACAACATCACCACCTGAAAGTTCATCTCCGAGTCACACACCATCCTGACCTGGAATCCATATTGTCGTTTCTTCACTGTCACTGAGCCAAATCCAGTAACTCCCTCCTGAACTGCAAGGCCAGCATGAGTGAGCCATCACATATTGCCCTTGAGAATGTGATGGTGAGCTGCTTTTTGACATTGCTGCTGTCCATTGGGTGGTGGGGAGGAAGTGTCTGGATTTGACTCAGTGACAGCAATGGAACAGTGATAGCGTTCCAAGTCAGCATGGTGTGTGTATTGGAGGTGATGTTGCTGCTGGTTATGTTCTCAGTTTCTGCTCTGTCTCGGAATAGTGTTTACTGGTTAGGAATTTGCTGTTGAAGGAGTCTTGTTGAATTCCTGCAGTGGATCTTGTTAGTGGGACAGACTGCAGTCCCTGTACAATGGTGATGGACGAGGTTAATGTTTATAGTCTGGGATGGGGTGACTCCAATTCCCCTCATTACCTGTGGTTTGCTGTGTTTGCTTTTCACTCAATCCATCGTTGCCTCTCGGTTGCATTCTGTCTCTCTCACCTGTCTGTACCTGTGATACTCCCACACTCCCTTATCTCTGTGCAAATATAATTCCCAAGCATCATACCTTTGTTCACATGTGAATTCTGGTTCTGTCACTGTGTGTGTATGTGTTAATCTCTCTCTGTGTCACGTGTGTATCTGTGACCCTCTCTCTGTGTCCCTGTGCACATCTGTGATCTCTTTCCCTCTCTCTTTCACCTGTATAGTGCCTTTAAAAGCAAAGCAAACGTAGTGAACCACTCAGATATCATGGTAAACATGCTCGCTGTCCACCTCTGTGCAGTTTTCTGGCATTGTGTACTATCTACACAACACAGGGAAGGAGCATTTTCCCTCCTGTGATGGCTCCTTACACAACTCCGATCAGTAACCTGCAAGGACCAGGATATGAGACACATTACAACATCACCACCTGAAAGTTCATCTCCGAGTCACACACCATCCTGACGTGGAATCCATATTGTCGTTCCTTCACTGTCGCTGAGTCAAATCCAGTAACTCCCTCCAGAAGTGCAAGGCCAGCAGGAATGAGTCATCACATATTGCCCTTGAGAATGTGATGGTGAGCTGCTTTTTGACATTGCTGCTGTCCATTGGGTGTTGGGGAGGAAGTGTCTGGATTTGACTCAGTGACAGCAATGGAACAGTGATAGCGTTCCAAGTCAGCATGGTGTGTGTATTGGAGGTGATGCTGCTGGTGATGTTCTCAGTTTCTGCTCTGTCTAGGAATAGTGTTTACGGGTTAGGAAGGTGCTGTTGAAGGAGTCTTGGTGAGTTCGTGCAGTGGATCTTGTTAGTGTGACAGACTGCAGTCCCTGTACAATGGTGATGGAGGAGGTTAATGTTTATTAGATGTGATGGGTTGACACTCTAATTCCCCTCTGTACCTGTGGTTTGCTGTGTTTGCTTTTCTCTCAATCCATCTTTGCCTCTCGGTTGCATTATGTCTCTCTCACCTGTCTGTAAATGTGATTCTCCCACACTCCCTTATCTCTGTGCAAATATAATTCCCAAGCATCATACCTTTGTTCACATGTGAATTCTGTTTCTGTCACTGTGTGTGTATGTGTTAATCTCTCTCTGTGTCCCTGTGTGTATCAGTGATCCTCTCTCTTTGTCCCTGTGCACATCTGTGATATCCTTCCCTCTCTCGTTCACGTGTACAGTGCCTTTAAAAGCAAAGCTAACTTAGTGAACCACTCAAATATCATGGTAAACATGCTCTCTGTCCACCTCTGTGCAATTTACTGGCAGTGTGTGCTATCTACACAACACAGGGAAGGAGAATTTCCCTCCTGTGATGGCTCCTTACACTCCTCCGATCAGTAACCTGCAAGGACCAGGATATGAGACACATAACAACATCACCACCTGAAAGTTCATCTGCGAATCACACACCATCCTGACCTGGAATCCATATTGTCGTTTCTTCACTGTCACTGAGCCAAATCCAGTAACTCCCTCCTGAACTGCAAGGCCAGCATGAGTGAGCCATCACATATTGCCCTTGAGAATGTGATGGTGAGCTGCTTTTTGACATTGCTGCTGTCCATTGAGTGGTGGGGAGGAAGTGTCTGGATTTGACTCAGTGACAGCAATGGAACAGTGATAGCGTTCCAAGTCAGCATGGTGTGTGTATTGGAGGTGATGCTGCTGGTGATGTTCTCAGTTTCTGCTCTGTCCAGGAATAGTGTTTACGGGTTAGGAAGGTGCTGTTGAAGGAGTCTTGGTGAATTCCTGCAGTGGATCTTGTTAGTGGGACAGACTGCAATCCCTGTACAATGGTGATGGACGAGGTTAATGTTTATAGTCTGGGATGGGGTGACTCCAATTCCCCTCAATACCTGTGGTTTGCTGTGTTTGCTTTTCACTCAATCCATCTTTGCCTCTCGGTTGCATTCTGTCTCTCTCACCTGTCTGTACCTGTGATTCTCCCACACTCCCTTATCTCTGTGCAAATATAATTCCCAAGCATCATACCTTTGTTCACATGTTAATTCTGGTTCTGTCACTGTGTGTGTATGTGTTAATCTCTCTCTGTGTCACGTGTGTATCTGTGACCCTCTCTCTGTGTCCCTGTGCACATCTGTGATCTCTTTCCCTCTCTCTTTCACCTGTATAGTGACTTTAAAAGCAAAGCAAACGTAGTGAACCACTCAGATATCATGGTAAACATGCTCGCTGTCCACCTCTGTGCACTATCTACACAACACAGGGAAGGAGCATTTTCCCTCCTGTGATGGCTCCTTACACAACTCCGATCAGTAACCTGCAAGGACCAGGATATGAGACACATTACAACATCACCACCTGAAAGTTCATCTCCGAGTCACACACCATCCTGTCGTGGAATCCATATTGTCGTTCCTTCACAGTCGCTGAGTCAAATCCAGTAACTCCCTCCTGAAGTGCAAGGCCAGCAGGAATGAGCCATCACATATTGCCCTTGAGAATGTGATGGTGAGCTGCTTTTTGACATTGCTGCTGTCCATTGGGTGTTGGGGAGGAATTGTCTGGATTTGACTCAGTGACAGCAATGGAACAGTGATAGCGTTCCAAGTCAGCATGGTGTGTGTATTGGAGGTGATGTTGCTGCTGGTGATGTTCTCAGTTTCTGCTCTGTCTAGGAATAGTGTTTACTGGTTAGGAAGGTGCTGTTGAAGGAGTCTTGGTGAGTTCGTGCAGTGGATCTTGTTAGTGGGACAGACTGCAGTCCCTGTACAATGGTGATGGAGGAGGTTAATGTTTATTTGATGTGATGGGTTGACACTCTAATTCCCCTCTGTACCTGTGGTTTGCTGTGTTTGCTTTTCTCTCAATCCATCTTTGCCCCTCGGTTGCATTCTGTCTCTCTCACTTGTCTGAAGCTGTGATTCTCCCACACTCCCTTATCTCTGTGCAAATATAATTCTCAAGCATCATACCTATGTTCACATGTGAATTCTATTTCTGTCACTGTGTGTGTGTGTTAATCTCTCTGTGTCCCTGTGTGTATCTGTGATCCTCTATCTGTGTCCCTGTGCACATCTGTGATATCTTTCCCTCTCTTTCACGTGTACAGTGCCTTTAAAAGCAAAGCTAACTTAGTGAACCACTCAGATATCATGGTAAACATGCTCTCTGTCCACCTCTGTGCAATTTACTGGGAGTGTGTGCTATCTACACAACACAGGGAAGGAGCATTTTCCCTCCTGTGATGGCTCCTTACACAACTCCGATCAGTAACCTGCAAGGACCAGGATATGAGACATATTACAACATCACCACCTGAAAGTTCATCTCCGAGTCACACACCATCCTGACCTGGAATCCATATTGTCGTTCCTTCACTGTCGCTGAGTCAAATCCAATAACTCCCTCTTGAACTGCAAGGCCAGCAGGAATGAGCCATCACATATTGCCCTTGAGAATGTGATGGTGAGCTGCTTTATGACATTGCTGCTGTCCATTGGGCGTTGGGGAGGAAGTGTCTGGATTTGACTCAGTGACAGCAATGGAACAGTGATAGCGTTCCAAGTCAGCATGGTGTGTGTATTGGAGGTGATGCTGCTGGTGATGTTCTCAGTTTCTGCTCTGTCTAGGAATAGTGTTTACGGGTTAGGAAGGTGCTGTTGAAGGAGTCTTGGTGAGTTCGTGCAGTTGGTCTTGTTAGTGGGACAGACTGCAGTCCCTGCACAATGGTGATGGAGGAGGTTAATGTTTATTAGATGTGATGGGTTGACACTCTAATTCCCCTCTGTACCTGTGGTTTGCTGTGTTTGCTTTTCTCTCAATCCATCTTTGCCCCTCGGTTGCATTCTGTCTCTCTCACCTGTCTGAAGCTGTGATTTTCCCACACTCCCTTATCTCTGGGCAAATATAATTCTCAAGCATCATACCTATGTTCACATGTGAATTCTGTTACTGTCACTGTGTGTGTGTGTTAATCTCTGTGTCCCTGTGTGTATCTGTGATCCTCTATCTGTGTCCCTGTGCACATCTGTGATATCTTTCCCTCTCTTTCACGTGTACAGTGCCTTTAAAAGCAAAGCTAACTTAGTGAACCACTCAGATATCATGGTAAACATGCTCTCTGTCCACCTCTGTGCAATTTACTGGCAGTGTGTGCTATCTACACAACACAGGGAAGGAGCATTTTCCCTCCTGTGATGGCTCCTTACACAACTCCGATCAGTAACCTGCAAGGACCAGGATATGAGACACATTACAACATCACCACCTGAAAGTTCATCTCCGAGTCACACACCATCCTGACCTGGAATCCATATTGTCGTTTCTTCACTGTCACTGAGCCAAATCCAGTAACTCCCTCCTGAACTGCAAGGCCAGCATGAGTGAGCCATCACATATTGCCCTTGAGAATGTGATGGTGAGCTGCTTTTTGACATTGCTGCTGTCCATTGGGTGGTGGGGAGGAAGTGTCTGGATTTGACTCAGTGACAGCAATGGAACAGTGATAGCGTTCCAAGTCAGCATGGTGTGTATATTGGAGGTGATGTTGCTGCTGGTGATGTTCTCAGTTTCTGCTCTGTCTAGGAATAGTGTTTACTGGTTAGGAAGGTGCTGTTGAAGGAGTCTTGGTGAGTTCGTGCAGTGGATCTTGTTAGTGGGACAGACTGCAGTCCCTGTACAATGGTGATGGAGGAGGTTAATGTTTATTAGATGTGATGGGTTGACACTCTAATTCCCCTCTGTACCTGTGGTTTGCTGTGTTTGCTTTTCTCTCAATCCATCTTTGCCCCTCGGTTGCATTCTGTCTCTCTCACTTGTCTGAAGCTGTGATTCTCCCACACTCCCTTATCTCTGTGCAAATATAATTCTCAAGCATCATACCTATGTTCACATGTGAATTCTATTTCTGTCACTGTGTGTGTGTGTTAATCTCTCTGTGTCCCTGTGTGTATCTGTGATCCTCTATCTGTGTCCCTGTGCACATCTGTGATATCTTTCCCTCTCTTTCACGTGTACAGTGCCTTTAAAAGCAAAGCTAACTTAGTGAACCACTCAGATATCATGGTAAACATGCTCTCTGTCCACCTCTGTGCAATTTACTGGCAGTGTGTGCTATCTACACAACACAGGGAAGGAGCATTTTCCCTCCTGTGATGGCTCCTTACACAACTCCGATCAGTAACCTGCAAGGACCAGGATATGAGACATATTACAACATCACCACCTGAAAGTTCATCTCCGAGTCACACACCATCCTGACCTGGAATCCATATTGTCGTTTCTTCACTGTCACTGAGCCAAATCCAGTAACTCCCTCCTGAACTGCAAGGCCAGCATGAGTGAGCCATCACATATTGCCCTTGAGAATGTGATGGTGAGCTGCTTTTTGACATTGCTGCTGTCCATTGGGTGGTGGGGAGGAAGTGTCTGGATTTGACTCAGTGACAGCAATGGAACAGTGATAGCGTTCCAAGTCAGCATGGTGTGTGTATTGGAGGTGATGCTGCTGCTGGTGATGTTCTCAGTTTCTGCTCTGTCTAGGACTAGTGTTTACTGGTTAGGAAGGTGCTGTTGAAGGAGTCTTGGTGAGTTCGTGCAGTGGATCTTGTTAGTGGGACAGACTGCAGTCCCTGTACAATGGTGATGGAGGAGGTTAATGTTTATTAGGTGTGATGGGTTGACACTCTAATTCCCCTATGTACCTGTGGTTTGCTGTGTTTGCTTTTCTCTCAATCCATCTTTGCCCCTCGGTTGCATTCTGTCTCTCTCACCTGTCTGAAGCTGTGATTCTCCCACACTCCCTTATCTCTGTGCAAATATAATTCTCAAGCATCATACCTATGTTCACATGTGAATTCTGTTTCTGTCACTGTGTGTGTGTGTTAATCTCTCTGTGTCCCTGTGTGTATCTGTGATCCTCTATCTGTGTCCCTGTGCACATCTGTGATATCTTTCCCCCTCTTTCACGTGTACAGTGCCTTTAAAAGCAAAGCTAACTTAGTGAACCACTCAGATATCATGGTAAACATGCTCTCTGTCCACCTCTGTGCAATTTACTGGCAGTGTGTGCTAACTACACAACACGGGGAAGGAGCATTTTCCCTCCTGTAATGGCTCCTTACACAACTCCGATCAGTAACCTGCAAGGACCAGGATATGAGACATATTACAAAATCACCACCTGAAAGTTTATCTCCGAGTCACACACCATCCTGACCTGGAATCCATATTGTCGTTCCTTCACTGTCGCTGAGTCAAATCCAATAACTCCCTCTTGAACTGCAAGGCCAGCAGGAATGAGCCATCACATATTGCCCTTGAGAATGTGATGGTGAGCTGCTTTTTGACATTGCTGCTGTCAATTGGGTGTTGGGGAGGAAGTGTCAGGATTTGACTCAGTGACAGCAATGGAACAGTGATAGCGTTCCAAGTCAGCATGGTGTGTGTATTGGAGGTGATGTTGCTGCTGGTGATGTTCTCAGTTTCTGCTCTGTCTAGGAATAGTGTTTACTGGTTAGGAAGGTGCTGTTGAAGGAGTCTTGGTGAGTTCGTGCAGTGGATCTTGTTAGTGTGACAGACTGCAGTCCCTGTACAATGGTGATGGAGGAGGTTAATGTTTATTAGATATGATGGGTTGACACTCTAATTCCCCTCGGTACCTGTGGTTTGCTGTGTTTGCTTTTCTCTCAATCCATCTTTGCCTCTCGGTTGCATTATGTCTCTCTCACCTGTCTGTAAATGTGATTCTCCCACACTCCCTTATCTCTGTGCAAATATAATTCCCAAGCATCATACATTTGTTCACATGTGAATTCTGTTTCTGTCACTGTGTGTGTATGTGTTAATCTCTCTCTGTGTCCCTGTGTGTATCAGTGATCCTCTCTCTTTGTCCCTGTGCACATCTGTGATATCCTTCCCTCTCTCGTTCACGTGTACAGAGCCTTTAAAAGCAAAGCTAACTTAGTGAACCACTCAGATATCATGGTAAACATGCTCTCTGTCCACCTCTGTGCAATTTACTGGCAGTGTGTGCTATCTACACAACACAGGGAAGGAGCATTTTCCCTCCTGTGATGGCTCCTTACACACCTCCGATCAGAAACCTGCAAGGACCAGGATATGAGACACATTACAACATCACCACCTGAAAGTTCATCTCCGAATCACACACCATCCTGACCTGGAATCCATATTGTCGTTTCTTCACTGTCACTGAGCCAAATCCAGTAACTCCCTCCTGTAAGGCCAGCATGAGTGAGCCAGCATGAGTGAGCCATCACATATTGCCCTTGAGAATGTGATGGTGAGCTGCTTTTTGACATTGCTGCTGTCCATTGGGTGGTGGGGAGGAAGTGTCTGGATTTGACTCAGTGACAGCAATGGAACAGTGATAGCGTTCCAAGTCAGCATGGTGTGTGTATTGGAGGTGATGTTGCTGCTGGTGATGTTCTCAGTTTCTGCTCTGTCTAGGAATAGTGTTTACTGGTTAGGAAGGTGCTGTTGAAGGAGTCTTGGTGAGTTCGTGCAGTGGATCTTGTTAGTGGGACAGACTGCAGTCCCTGTACAATGGTGATGGAGGAGGTTAATGTTTATTAGATGTGATGGGTTGACACTCTAATTCCCCTCTGTACCTGTGGTTTGCTGTGTTTGCTTTTCTCTCAATCCATCTTTGCCCCTCGGTTGCATTCTGTCTCTCTCACTTGTCTGAAGCTGTGATTCTCCCACACTCCCTTATCTCTGTGCAAATATAATTCTCAAGCATCATACCTATGTTCACATGTGAATTCTATTTCTGTCACTGTGTGTGTGTGTTAATCTCTCTGTGTCCCTGTGTGTATCTGTGATCCTCTATCTGTGTCCCTGTGCACATCTGTGATATCTTTCCCTCTCTTTCACGTGTACAGTGCCTTTAAAAGCAAAGCTAACTTAGTGAACCACTCAGATATCATGGTAAACATGCTCTCTGTCCACCTCTGTGCAATTTACTGGCAGTGTGTGCTATCTACACAACACAGGGAAGGAGCATTTTCCCTCCTGTGATGGCTCCTTACACAACTCCGATCAGTAACCTGCAAGGACCAGGATATGAGACATATTACAACATCACCACCTGAAAGTTCATCTCCGAGTCACACACCATCCTGACCTGGAATCCATATTGTCGTTTCTTCACTGTCACTGAGCCAAATCCAGTAACTCCCTCCTTAACTGCAAGGCCAGCATGAGTGAGCCATCACATATTGCCCTTGAGAATGTGATGGTGAGCTGCTTTTTGACATTGCTGCTGTCCATTGGGTGGTGGGGAGGAAGTGTCTGGATTTGACTCAGTGACAGCAATGGAACAGTGATAGCGTTCCAAGTCAGCATGGTGTGTGTATTGGAGGTGATGCTGCTGCTGGTGATGTTCTCAGTTTCTGCTCTGTCTAGGAATAGTGTTTACTGGTTAGGAAGGTGCTGTTGAAGGAGTCTTGGTGAGTTCGTGCAGTGGATCTTGTTAGTGGGACAGACTGCAGTCCCTGTACAATGGTGATGGAGGAGGTTAATGTTTATTAGATGTGATGGGTTGACACTCTAATTCCCCTATGTACCTGTGGTTTGCTGTGTTTGCTTTTCTCTCAATCCATCTTTGCCCCTCGGTTGCATTCTGTCTCTCTCACCTGTCTGAAGCTGTGATTCTCCCACACTCCCTTATCTCTGTGCAAATATAATTCTCAAGCATCATACCTATGTTCACATGTGAATTCTGTTTCTGTCACTGTGTGTGTGTGTTAATCTCTCTGTGTCCCTGTGTGTATCTGTGATCCTCTATCTGTGTCCCTGTGCACATCTGTGATATCTTTCCCCCTCTTTCACGTGTACAGTGCCTTTAAAAGCAAAGCTAACTTAGTGAACCACTCAGATATCATGGTAAACATGCTCTCTGTCCACCTCTGTGCAATTTACTGGCAGTGTGTGCTAACTACACAACACGGGGAAGGAGCATTTTCCCTCCTGTAATGGCTCCTTACACAACTCCGATCAGTAACCTGCAAGGACCAGGATATGAGACATATTACAAAATCACCACCTGAAAGTTTATCTCCGAGTCACACACCATCCTGACCTGGAATCCATATTGTCGTTCCTTCACTGTCGCTGAGTCAAATCCAATAACTCCCTCTTGAACTGCAAGGCCAGCAGGAATGAGCCATCACATATTGCCCTTGAGAATGTGATGGTGAGCTGCTTTTTGACATTGCTGCTGTCAATTGGGTGTTGGGGAGGAAGTGTCTGGATTTGACTCAGTGACAGCAATGGAACAGTGATAGCGTTCCAAGTCAGCATGGTGTGTGTATTGGAGGTGATGTTGCTGCTGGTGATGTTCTCAGTTTCTGCTCTGTCTAGGAATAGTGTTTACTGGTTAGGAAGGTGCTGTTGAAGGAGTCTTGGTGAGTTCGTGCAGTGGATCTTGTTAGTGTGACAGACTGCAGTCCCTGTACAATGGTGATGGAGGAGGTTAATGTTTATTAGATATGATGGGTTGACACTCTAATTCCCCTCGGTACCTGTGGTTTGCTGTGTTTGCTTTTCTCTCAATCCATCTTTGCCTCTCGGTTGCATTATGTCTCTCTCACCTGTCTGTAAATGTGATTCTCCCACACTCCCTTATCTCTGTGCAAATATAATTCCCAAGCATCATACATTTGTTCACATGTGAATTCTGTTTCTGTCACTGTGTGTGTATGTGTTAATCTCTCTCTGTGTCCCTGTGTGTATCAGTGATCCTCTCTCTTTGTCCCTGTGCACATCTGTGATATCCTTCCCTCTCTCGTTCACGTGTACAGAGCCTTTAAAAGCAAAGCAAACTTAGTGAACCACTCAGATATCATGGTAAACATGCTCTCTGTCCACCTCTGTGCAATTTACTGGCAGTGTGTGCTATCTACACAACACAGGGAAGGAGCATTTTCCCTCCTGTGATGGCTCCTTACACACCTCCGATCAGAAACCTGCAAGGACCAGGATATGAGACACATTACAACATCACCACCTGAAAGTTCATCTCCGAATCACACACCATCCTGACCTGGAATCCATATTGTCGTTTCTTCACTGTCACTGAGCCAAATCCAGTAACTCCCTCCTGTAAGGCCAGCATGAGTGAGCCAGCATGAGTGAGCCATCACATATTGCCCTTGAGAATGTGATGGTGAGCTGCTTTTTGACAATGCTGCTGTCCATTGGGTGGTGGGGAGGAAGTGTCTGGATTTGACTCAGTGACAGCAATGGAACAGTGATAGCGTTCCAAGTCAGCATGGTGTGTGTATTGGAGGTGATGTTGCTGCTGGTGATGTTCTCAGTTTCTGCTCTGTCTCGGAATAGTGTTTACTGGTTAGGAATTTGCTGTTGAAGGAGTCTTGTTGAATTCCTGCAGTGGATCTTGTTAGTGGGACAGACTGCAGTCCCTGTACAATGGTAATGGACGAGGTTAATGTTTATAGTCTGGGATGGGGTGACTCCAATTCCCCTCAATACCTGTGGTTTGCTGTGTTTGCTTTTCTTTCAATCCATCTTTGCCTCTCGGTTGCATTCTGTCTCTCTCACCTGTCTGTACCTGTGATTCTCCCACACTCCCTTATCTCTGTGCAAATATAATTCCCAAGCAGCATACCTTTGTTCACATGTGAATTATGTTTCTGTCACTGTGTCTGTATGTGTTAATCTCTCTCTGTGTCCCTGTGTGTATCTGTGACCCTCTCTCTGTGTCCCTGTGCACATCTGTGATATCCTTCCCTCTCTCTTTCACGTGTACAGTGCCTTTAAAAGCAAAGCAAACGTAGTGAACCACTCAGATATCATGGTAAACATGCTCTCTGTCCACCTCTGTGCAATTCTCTGGCAGTGTGTGCTATCTACACAACACAGGGAAGGAGCATTTTCCATCCTGTGATGGCTCCTTACACAACTCCGATCAGTAACCTGCAAGGACCAGGATATGAGACACATTACAACGTCACCACCTGAAAGTTCATCTCCGAGTCACACACCATCCTGACCTGGAATCCATATTGTCGATCCTTCACTGTCGCTGAGTCAAATCCAGTAACTCCCTCCTGAAGTGCAAGGCCAGCAGGAATAAGCCTTCACATGTTGCCCTTGAGAATGTGATGGTGAGCTGCTTTTTGACATTGCTGCTGTCCATTGGGTGTTGGGGAGGAAGTGTCTGGATTTGACTCAGTGACAGCAGTGGAACAGTGATAGCGTTCCAAGTCAGCATGGTGTGTGTATTGGAGGTGATGTTGCTGCTGGTGATTTTCTCAGTTTCTGCTCTGTCTAGGAATAGTGTTTACTGGTTAGGAAGGTGCTGTTGAAGGAGTCTTGGTGAGTTCGTGCAGTGGATCTTGTTAGTGTGACAGACTGCAGTCCCTGTACAATGGTGATGGAGGAGGTTAATGTTTATTAGATATGATGGGTTGACACTCTAATTCCCCTCGGTACCTGTGGTTTGCTGTGTTTGCTTTTCTCTCAATCCATCTTTGCCTCTCGGTTGCATTATGTCTCTCTCACCTGTCTGTAAATGTGATTCTCCCACACTCCCTTATCTCTGTGCAAATATAATTCCCAAGCATCATACATTTGTTCACATGTGAATTCTGTTTCTGTCACTGTGTGTGTATGTGTTAATCTCTCTCTGTGTCCCTGTGTGTATCAGTGATCCTCTCTCTTTGTCCCTGTGCACATCTGTGATATCCTTCCCTCTCTCGTTCACGTGTACAGAGCCTTTAAAAGCAAAGCTAACTTAGTGAACCACTCAGATATCATGGTAAACATGCTCTCTGTCCACCTCTGTGCAATTCTCTGGTAGTGTGTGCTATCTACACAACACAGGGAAGGAGCATTTTCCCTCCTGTGATGGCTCCTTACACACCTCCGATCAGAAACCTGCAAGGACCAGGATATGAGACACATTACAACATCACCACCTGAAAGTTCATCTCCGAATCACACACCATCCTGACCTGGAATCCATATTGTCGTTTCTTCACTGTCACTGAGCCAAATCCAGTAACTCCCTCCTGAACTGCAAGGCCAGCATGAGTGAGCCATCACATATTGCCCTTGAGAATGTGATGGTGAGCTGCTTTTTGACATTGCTGCTGTCCATTGGGTGGTGGGGAGGAAGTGTCTGGATTTGACTCAGTGACAGCAATGGAACAGTGATAGCGTTCCAAGTCAGCATGGTGTGTGTATTGGAGGTGATGTTGCTGCTGGTGATGTTCTCAGTTTCTGCTCTGTCTCGGAATAGTGTTTACTGGTTAGGAATTTGCTGTTGAAGGAGTCTTGTTGAATTCCTGCAGTGGATC
Source organism: Mustelus asterias (assembly GCF_964213995.1). Taxonomy (NCBI): domain Eukaryota; kingdom Metazoa; phylum Chordata; class Chondrichthyes; order Carcharhiniformes; family Triakidae; genus Mustelus; species Mustelus asterias. Next base: position 90,685 of record NW_027590899.1, read on the forward strand.
TTGTTAGTGGGACAGACTGCAGTCCCTGTACAATGGTGATGGACGAGGTTAATGTTTATAGTCTGGGATGGGGTGACTCCAATTCCCCTCACTACCTGTGGTTTGCTGTGTTTGCTTTTCTTTCAATCCATCTTTGCCTCTCGGTTGCATTCTGTCTCTCTCACCTGTCTGTACCTGTGATTCTCCCACACTCCCTTATCTCTGTGCAAATATAATTCCCAAGCAGCATACCTTTGTTCACATGTGAATTATGTTTCTGTCACTGTGTGTGTATGTGTTAATCTCTCTCTGTGTCCCTGTGTGTTTCTGTGACCCTCTCTCTGTGTCCCTGTGCACATCTGTGATATCCTTCCCTCTCTCTTTCACGTGTACAGTGCCTTTAAAAGCAAAGCAAACGTAGTGAACCACTCAGATATCATGGTAAACATGCTCTCTGTCCACCTCTGTGCAATTCTCTGGCAGTGTGTGCTATCTACACAACACAGGGAAGGAGCATTTTCCATCCTGTGATGGCTCCTTACACAACTCCGATCAGTAACCTGCAAGGACCAGGATATGAGACACATTACAACGTCACCACCTGAAAGTTCATCTCCGAGTCACACACCATCCTGACCTGGAATCCATATTGTCGATCCTTCACTGTCGCTGAGTCAAATCCAGTAACTCCCTCCTGAAGTGCAAGGCCAGCAGGAATAAGCCATCACATGTTGCCCTTGAGAATGTGATGGTGAGCTGCTTTTTGACATTGCTGCTGTCCATTGGGTGTTGGGGAGGAAGTGTCTGGATTTGACTCAGTGACAGCAGTGGAACAGTGATAGCGTTCCAAGTCAGCATGGTGTGTGTATTGGAGGTGATGTTGCTGCTGGTGATGTTCTCAGTTTCTGCTCTGTCTAGGAATAGTGTTTACGGGTTAGGAAGGTGCTGTTGAAGGAGTCTTGGTGAGTTCGTGCAGTGGATCTTGTTAGTGTGACAGACTGCAGTCCCTGTACAATGGTGATGGAGGTGGTTAATGTTTATTAGATATGATGGGTTGACACTCTAATTCCCCTCGGTACCTGTGGTTTGCTGTGTTTGCTTTTCTCTCAATCCATCTTTGCCTCTCGGTTGCATTATGTCTCTCTCACCTGTCTGTAAATGTGATTCTCCCACACTCCCTTATCTCTGTGCAAATATAATTCCCAAGCATCATACATTTGTTCACATGTGAATTCTGTTTCTGTCACTGTGTGTGTATGTGTTAATCTCTCTCTGTGTCCCTGTGTGTATCAGTGATCCTCTCTCTTTGTCCCTGTGCACATCTGTGATATCCTTCCCTCTCTCTTTCACGTGTACAGAGCCTTTAAAAGCAAAGCTAACTTAGTGAACCACTCAGATATCATGGTAAACATGCTCTCTGTCCACCTCTGTGCAATTTACTGGCAGTGTGTGCTATCTACACGACACAGGGAAAGAGCATTTCCCTCCTGTGATGGCTCCTTACACACCTCCGATCAGTAACCTGCAAGGACCAGGATATGAGACATATTACAACATCACCACCTGAAAGTTCATCTCCGAGTCACACACCATCCTGACCTGGAATCCATATTGTCGTTTCTTCACTGTCACTGAGTCAAATCCAGAAACTCCCTCCTGAACTGCAAGGCCAGCAGGAATAAGCCATCACATGTTGCCCTTGAGAATGTGATGGTGAGCTGCTTTTTGACATTGCTGCTGTCCATTGGGTGTTGGGGAGGAAGTGTCTGGATTTGACTCAGTGACAGCAATGGAACAGTGATAGCGTTCCAAGTCAGCATGGTGTGTGTATTGGAGGTGATGTTGCTGCTGGTGATGTTCTCAGTTTCTGCTCTGTCTAGGAATAGTGTTTACTGGTTAGGAAGGTGCTGTTGAAGGAGTCTTGGTGAGTTCGTGCAGTGGATCTTGTTAGTGGGACAGACTGCAGTCCCTGTACAATGGTGATGGAGGAGGTTAATGTTTATTAGATGTGATGGGTTGACACTCTAATTCCCCTCTGTACCTGTGGTTTGCTGTGTTTGCTTTTCTCTCAATCCATCTTTGCCCCTCGGTTGCATTCTGTCTCTCTCACCTGTCTGAAGCTGTGATTCTCCCACACTCCCTTATCTCTGTGCAAATATAATTCTCAAGCATCATACCTATGTTCACATGTGAATTCTGTTTCTGTCACTGTGTGTGTGTGTTAATCTCTCTGTGTCCCTGTGTGTATCTGTGATCCTCTATCTGTGTCCCTGTGCACATCTGTGATATCTTTCCCCCTCTTTCACGTGTACAGTGCCTTTAAAAGCAAAGCTAACTTAGTGAACCACTCAGATATCATGGTAAACATGCTCTCTGTCCACCTCTGTGCAATTTACTGGCAGTGTGTGCTAACTACACAACACGGGGAAGGAGCATTTTCCCTCCTGTAATGGCTCCTTACACAACTCCGATCAGTAACCTGCAAGGACCAGGATATGAGACATATTACAAAATCACCACCTGAAAGTTTATCTCCGAGTCACACACCATCCTGACCTGGAATCCATATTGTCGTTCCTTCACTGTCGCTGAGTCAAATCCAATAACTCCCTCTTGAACTGCAAGGCCAGCAGGAATGAGCCATCACATATTGCCCTTGAGAATGTGATGGTGAGCTGCTTTTTGACATTGCTGCTGTCAATTGGGTGTTGGGGAGGAAGTGTCTGGATTTGACTCAGTGACAGCAATGGAACAGTGATAGCGTTCCAAGTCAGCATGTTATGTGTATTGGAGGTGATGCTGCTGGTGATGTTCTCACTTTCTGCTCTGTCTCGGAATAGTGTTTACGGGTTAGGAAGGTGCTGTTGAAGGAGTCTTGGTGAGTTCGTGCAGTGGACCTTGTTAGTGTGACACACTGCAGTCCCTGTACAATGGTGATGGAGGAGGTTAATGTTTATTAGATGTGATGGGTTGACACTCTAATTCCCCTCTGTACCTGTGGTTTGCTGTGTTTGCTTTTCTCTCAATCCATATTTGCCTCTCGGTTGCATTATGTCTCTCTCACCTGTCTGTAAATGTGATTCTTCCACACTCCCTTATCTCTGTGCAAATATAATTCCCAAGCATCATACCTTTGTTCACATGTGAATTCTGTTTCTGTCACTGTGTGTGTATGTGTTAATCTCTCTCTGTGTCCCTGTGTGTATCAGTGATCCTCTCTCTTTGTCCCTGTGCACATCTGTGATATCCTTCCCTCTCTCGTTCACGTGTACAGAGCCTTTAAAAGCAAAGCTAACTTAGTGAACCACTCAGATATCATGGTAAACATGCTCTCTGTCCACCTCTGTGCAATTTACTGGCAGTGTGTGCTATCTACACAACACAGGGAAGGAGCATTTTCCCTCCTGTGATGGCTCCTTACACACCTCCGATCAGTAACCTGCAAGGACCAGGATATGAGACACATTACAACATCACCACCTGAAAGTTCATCTCCGAATCACACACCATCCTGACCTGGAATCCATATTGTCGTTTCTTCACTGTCACTGAGCCAAATCCAGTAACTCCCTCCTGAACTGCAAGGCCAGCATGAGTGAGCCATCACATATTGCCCTTGAGAATGTGATGGTGAGCTGCTTTTTGACATTGCTGCTGTCCATTGGGTGGTGGGGAGGAAGTGTCTGGATTTGACTCAGTGACAGCAATGGAACAGTGATAGCGTTCCAAGTCAGCATGGTGTGTGTATTGGAGGTGATGTTGCTGCTGGTGATGTTCTCAGTTTCTGCTCTGTCTCGGAATAGTGTTCACTGTTTAGGAATTTGCTGTTGAAGGAGTCTTGTTGAATTCCTGCAGTGGATCTTGTTAGTGGGACAGACTGCAGTCCCTGTACAATGGTGATGGACGAGGTTAATGTTTATAGTCTGGGATGGGGTGACTCCAATTCCCCTCAATACCTGTGGTTTGCTGTGTTTGCTTTTCTCTCAATCCATCTTTGCCTCTCGGTTGCATTCTGTCTCTCTCACCTGTCTGTACCTGTGATTCTCCCACACTCCCTTATCTCTGTGCAAATATAATTCCCAAGCAGCATACCTTTGTTCACATGTGAATTATGTTTCTGTCACTGTGTGTGTATGTGTTAATCTCTCTCTGTGTCCCTGTGTGTATCTGTGACCCTCTCTCTGTGTCCCTGTGCACATCTGTGATATCCTTCCCTCTCTCTTTCACGTGTACAGTGCCTTTAAAAGCAAAGCAAACGTAGTGAACCACTCAGATATCATGGTAAACATGCTCTCTGTCCACCTCTGTGCAATTCTCTGGCAGTGTGTGCTATCTACACAACACAGGGAAGGAGCATTTTCCCTCCTGTGATGGCTCCTTACACAACTCCGATCAGTAACCTGCAAGGACCAGGATATGAGACACATTACAACGTCACCACCTGAAAGTTCATCTCCGAGTCACACACCATCCTGACCTGGAATCCATATTGTCGATCCTTCACTGTCGCTGAGTCAAATCCAGTAACTCCCTCCTGAAGTGCAAGGCCAGCAGGAATAAGCCATCACATGTTGCCCTTGAGAATGTGATGGTGAGCTGCTTTTTGACATTGCTGCTGTCCATTGGGAGTTGGGGAGGAAGTGTCTGGATTTGACTCAGTGACAGCAGTGGAACAGTGATAGCGTTCCAAGTCAGCATGGTGTGTGTATTGGAGGTGATGTTGCTGCTGGTGATGTTCTCAGTTTCTGCTCTGTCTCGGAATAGTGTTTACTGGTTAGGAAGGTGCTGTTGAAGGAGTCTTGGTGAGTTCGTGCAGTGGATCTTGTTAGTGTGACAGACTGCAGTCCCTGTACAATGGTGATGGAGGAGGTTAATGTTTATTAGATATGATGGGTTGACACTCTAATTCCCCTCGGTACCTGTGGTTTGCTGTGTTTGCTTTTCTCTCAATCCATCTTTGCCTCTCGGTTGCATTATGTCTCTCTCACCTGTCTGTAAATGTGATTCTCCCACACTCCCTTATCTCTGTGCAAATATAATTCCCAAGCATCATACATTTGTTCACATGTGAATTCTGTTTCTGTCACTGTGTGTGTATGTGTTAATCTCTCTCTGTGTCCCTGTGTGTATCAGTGATCCTCTCTCTTTGTCCCTGTGCACATCTGTGATATCCTTCCCTCTCTCTTTCACGTGTACAGAGCCTTTAAAAGCAAAGCTAACTTAGTGAACCACTCAGATATCATGGTAAACATGCTCTCTGACCACCTCTGTGCAATTTACTGGCAGTGTGTGCTATCTACACGACACAGGGAAAGAGCATTTCCCTCCTGTGATGGCTCCTTACACACCTCCGATCAGTAACCTGCAAGGACCAGGATATGAGACATATTACAACATCACCACCTGAAAGTTCATCTCCGAGTCACACACCATCCTGACCTGGAATCCATATTGTCGTTTCTTCACTGTCACTGAGTCAAATCCAGAAACTCCCTCCTGAACTGCAAGGCCAGCAGGAATAAGCCATCACATGTTGCCCTTGAGAATGTGATGGTGAGCTGCTTTTTGACATTGCTGCTGTCCATTGGGTGTTGGGGAGGAAGTGTCTGGATTTGACTCAGTGACAGCAATGCAACAGTGATAGCGTTCCAAGTCAGCATGGTGTGTGTATTGGAGGTGATGTTGCTGCTGGTGATGTTCTCAGTTTCTGCTCTGTCTAGGAATAGTGTTTACTGGTTAGGAAGGTGCTGTTGAAGGAGTCTTGGTGAGTTCGTGCAGTGGATCTTGTTAGTGGGACAGACTGCAGTCCCTGTACAATGGTGATGGAGGAGGTTAATGTTTATTAGATGTGATGGGTTGACACTCTAATTCCCCTCTGTACCTGTGGTTTGCTGTGTTTGCTTTTCTCTCAATCCATCTTTGCCCCTCGGTTGCATTCTGTCTCTCTCACCTGTCTGAAGCTGTGATTCTCCCACACTCCCTTATCTCTGTGCAAATATAATTCTCAAGCATCATACCTATGTTCACATGTGAATTCTATTTCTTTCACTGTGTGTGTGTGTTAATCTCTCTGTGTTCCTGTGTGTATCTGTGATCCTCTATCTGTGTCCCTGTGCACATCTGTGATATCTTTCCCTCTCTTTCACGTGTACAGTGCCTTTAAAAGCAAAGCTAACTTAGTGAACCACTCAGATATCATGGTAAACATGCTCTCTGTCCACCTCTGTGCAATTTACTGGGAGTGTGTGCTATCTACACAACACAGGGAAGGAGCATTTTCCCTCCTGTGATGGCTCCTTACACAACTCCGATCAGTAACCTGCAAGGACCAGGATATGAGACATATTACAACATCACCACCTGAAAGTTCATCTCCGAGTCACACACCATCCTGACCTGGAATCCATATTGTCGTTCCTTCACTGTCGCTGAGTCAAATCCAATAACTCCCTCTTGAACTGCAAGGCCAGCAGGAATGAGCCATCACATATTGCCCTTGAGAATGTGATGGTGAGCTGCTTTTTGACATTGCTGCTGTCCATTGGGCGTTGGGGAGGAAGTGTCTGGATTTGACTCAGTGACAGCAATGGAACAGTGATAGCGTTCCAAGTCAGCATGGTGTGTGTATTGGAGGTGATGCTGCTGGTGATGTTCTCAGTTTCTGCTCTGTCTAGGAATAGTGTTTACGGGTTAGGAAGGTGCTGTTGAAGGAGTCTTGGTGAGTTCGTGCAGTTGGTCTTGTTAGTGGGACAGACTGCAGTCCCTGTACAATGGTGATGGAGGAGGTTAATGTTTATTAGATGTGATGGGTTGACACTCTAATTCCCCTCTGTACCTGTGGTTTGCTGTGTTTGCTTTTCTCTCAATCCATCTTTGCCCCTCGGTTGCATTCTGTCTCTCTCACCTGTCTGAAGCTGTGATTCTCCCACACTCCCTTATCTCTGTGCAAATATAATTCTCAAGCATCATACCTATGTTCACATGTGAATTCTGTTTCTGTCACTGTGTGTGTGTGTTAATCTCTCTGTGTCCCTGTGTGTATCTGTGATCCTCTATCTGTGTCCCTGTGCACATCTGTGATATCTTTCCCCCTCTTTCACGTGTACAGTGCCTTTAAAAGCAAAGCTAACTTAGTGAACCACTCAGATATCATGGTAAACATGCTCTCTGTCCACCTCTGTGCAATTTACTGGCAGTGTGTGCTAACTACACAACACGGGGAAGGAGCATTTTCCCTCCTGTAATGGCTCCTTACACAACTCCGATCAGTAACCTGCAAGGACCAGGATATGAGACATATTACAAAATCACCACCTGAAAGTTTATCTCCGAGTCATACACCATCCTGGCCTGGAATCCATATTGTCGTTCCTTCACTGTCGCTGAGTCAAATCCAATAACTCCCTCTTGAACTGCAAGACCAGCAGGAATGAGCCATCACATATTGCCCTTGAGAATGTGATGGTGAGCTGCTTTTTGACATTGCTGCTGTCAATTGGGTGTTGGGGAGGAAGTGTCTGGATTTGACTCAGTGACAGCAATGGAACAGTGATAGCGTTCCAAGTCAGCATGGTATGTGTATTGGAGGTGATGCTGCTGGTGATGTTCTCACTTTCTGCTCTGTCTCGGAATAGTGTTCACTGTTTAGGAATTTGCTGTTGAAGGAGTCTTGTTGAATTCCTGCAGTGGATCTTGTTAGTGGGACAGACTGCAGTCCCTGTACAATGGTGATGGACGAGGTTAATGTTTATAGTCTGGGATGGGGTGACTCCAATTCCCCTCAATACCTGTGGTTTGCTGTGTTTGCTTTTCTCTCAATCCATCTTTGCCTCTCGGTTGCATTCTGTCTCTCTCACCTGTCTGTACCTGTGATTCTCCCACACTCCCTTATCTCTGTGCAAATATAATTCCCAAGCAGCATACCTTTGTTCACATGTGAATTATGTTTCTGTCACTGTGTGTGTATGTGTTAATCTCTCTCTGTGTCCCTGTGTGTATCTGTGACCCTCTCTCTGTGTCCCTGTGCACATCTGTGATATCCTTCCCTCTCTCTTTCACGTGTACAGTGCCTTTAAAAGCAAAGCAAACGTAGTGAACCACTCAGATATCATGGTAAACATGCTCTCTGTCCACCTCTGTGCAATTCTCTGGCAGTGTGTGCTATCTACACAACACAGGGAAGGAGCATTTTCCCTCCTGTGATGGCTCCTTACACAACTCCGATCAGTAACCTGCAAGGACCAGGATATGAGACACATTACAACGTCACCACCTGAAAGTTCATCTCCGAGTCACACACCATCCTGACCTGGAATCCATATTGTCGATCCTTCACTGTCGCTGAGTCAAATCCAGTAACTCCCTCCTGAAGTGCAAGGCCAGCAGGAATAAGCCATCACATGTTGCCCTTGAGAATGTGATGGTGAGCTGCTTTTTGACATTGCTGCTGTCCATTGGGAGTTGGGGAGGAAGTGTCTGGATTTGACTCAGTGACAGCAGTGGAACAGTGATAGCGTTCCAAGTCAGCATGGTGTGTGTATTGGAGGTGATGTTGCTGCTGGTGATGTTCTCAGTTTCTGCTCTGTCTAGGAATAGTGTTTACTGGTTAGGAAGGTGCTGTTGAAGGAGTCTTGGTGAGTTCGTGCAGTGGATCTTGTTAGTGTGACAGACTGCAGTCCCTGTACAATGGTGATGGAGGAGGTTAATGTTTATTAGATATGATGGGTTGACACTCTAATTCCCCTCGGTACCTGTGGTTTGCTGTGTTTGCTTTTCTCTCAATCCATCTTTGCCTCTCGGTTGCATTATGTCTCTCTCACCTGTCTGTAAATGTGATTCTCCCACACTCCCTTATCTCTGTGCAAATATAATTCCCAAGCATCATACATTTGTTCACATGTGAATTCTGTTTCTGTCACTGTGTGTGTATGTGTTAATCTCTCTCTGTGTCCCTGTCTGTATCAGTGATCCTCTCTCTTTGTCCCTGTGCACATCTGTGATATCCTTCCCTCTCTCTTTCACGTGTACAGAGCCTTTAAAAGCAAAGCTAACTTAGTGAACCACTCAGATATCATGGTAAACATGCTCTCTGTCCACCTCTGTGCAATTTACTGGCAGTGTGTGCTATCTACACGACACAGGGAAAGAGCATTTCCCTCCTGTGATGGCTCCTTACACACCTCCGATCAGTAACTTGCAAGGACCAGGATATGAGACATATTACAACATCACCACCTGAAAGTTCATCTCCGAGTCACACACCATCCTGACCTGGAATCCATATTGTCGTTTCTTCACTGTCACTGAGTCAAATCCAGAAACTCCCTCCTGAACTGCAAGGCCAGCAGGAATAAGCCATCACATGTTGCCCTTGAGAATGTGATGGTGAGCTGCTTTTTGACATTGCTGCTTTCCATTGGGTGTTGGGGAGGAAGTGTCTGGATTTGACTCAGTGACAGCAATGGAACAGTGATAGCGTTCCAAGTCAGCATGGTGTGTGTATTGGAGGTGATGTTGCTGCTGGTGATGTTCTCAGTTTCTGCTCTGTCTAGGAATAGTGTTTACTGGCTAGGGAGGTGCTGTTGAAGGAGTCTTGGTGAATTCCTGCAGTGGATCTTGTTAGTGGGACAGACTGCAATCCCTGTCCAATGGTGATGGACGAGGTTAATGTTTATAGTCTGGGATGGGGTGACTCCAATTCCCCTCAATACCTGTGGTTTGCTGTGTTTGCTTTCCTCTCAATCCATCTTTGCCTCTCGGTTGCATTCTGTCTCTCTCACCTGTCTGTACCTGTGATTCTCCCACACTCCCTTATCTCAGTGCAAATATAATTCCCAAGCATCATACCTTTGTTCACATGTGAATTCTGTTTCTGTCACTGTGTGTGTCTGCGTTAATCTCTCTGTGTCACGTGTGTATCTGTGACTCTTTCTCAGTGTCCCTGTGTGTATCTGTGATTGTCTCTCTGTGTCCCTGTGTGTATCTGTGATTCTCTCTCTGTGTCCCTGAGTGCATCTGTGATCCTCTCTCTCTGTCCCTGTGCATATCTGTGATTGTCTCTCTATGTCCCTGTGTGTATCTGTGATCCTCTATCTGTGTCCCTGTGCACATCTGTGATATCTTTCCCTCTCTCTTTCACGTGTACAGTGCCTTTAAAAGCAAAGCTAACTTAGTGAACCACTCAAATATCATGGTAAACATGCTCGCTGTCCACCTCTGTGCAATTTACAGTGTGTACTATCTACACAATACAGGGAAGGAGCATTTTCCCTCCTGTGATGGCTCCTTACACACCTCCGATCAGTAACCTGCAAGGACCAGGATATGAGACACATTACAACATCACCACCTGAAAGTTCATCTCCGAGTCACACACCATCCTGACTTGGAATCCATATTGTCGTTCCTTCACTGTCGCTGAGTCAAATCCAGTAACTCCCTCCTGAACTGCAAGGCCAGCAGGAATAAGCGATCACATGTTGCCCTTGAGAATGTGATGGTGAGCTGCTTTTTGACATTGCGGCTGTCCATTGGGTGGTGTGGAGGAAGTGTCTGGATTTGACTCAGTGACAGCAATGGAACAGTGATAGCGTTCCAAGTCAGCATGGTGTGTGTATTGGAGGTGATGTTGCTGCTGGTGATGTTCTCCGTTTCTGCTCTGTCTCGGAATAGTGTTTACTGGTTAGGAAGGTGCTGTTGAAGGAGTCTTGTTGAATTCCTGCAGTGGATCATGTTAGTGGGACAGACTGCAGTCCCTGTACAATGGTGATGGAGGAGGTTAATGTTTATTAGATGTGATGGGGTGACACTCTAATTCCCCTCTGTACCTGTGGTTTGCTGTGTTTGCTTTTCTGTCAATCCATCTTTGCCTCTCGGTTGCATTATGTTTCTCTCACCTGTCTTTACCTGTGATTCTCCCACACTCCCTTATCTCTGTGCAAATATAATTCCCAAGCATCATACCTTTGTTCACATGTGAATTCTGTTTCTGTCACTTTGTGTGTCTGTGTTAATCTCTCTGTGTCCCTGTGTGTATCTGTGACTCTTTCTCAGTGTCCCTGTGTATATCTGTGATTCTCTCTCTCTGTGGCCCTGCGGTTATCTGTGATTCTCTTTGAGTCCCTGTGTCGGTCTATTTCATTGTCTTTTGTGTACATGTGAGCATGTTCACATGTCTGTTGTGGTGTCTGTCGATGCAAATCTTTCACAATCTCCCTGTGATTCTATTTCACAATCGTTTTGTTTACCTTGGATTCTCTCTGTGTCTCTGTGTGTATCTCTGATTCTTTCTCTCTGTTCCTGTGTGTATCTGTGATTCTCTCGATGACCCTGTGTGCACCAATGATTTTCTCGCTGTGTCCCTGTGTGTATCTCTGATTCTTTCTCAGTGTCCCGGTGTGTATCTGTGATTCTCTCTCTGTCTCCCTTGTGTATCTATGATTCTTTCCCTGTGTTCCTGTGTGTATATGTGAATCTCTCACTGTGTCCCTGTATGCATCTGTGACTCTGTGTCCCTGTGTGTATCTGTGATTCTGTCTCTGTGTATCCCTGTGTGTATCTGTGATTCACCCTCTGTCTCCCTGTGTATATCTGTGATAATCTCTCTGTGTGTCCCTGTGTGTTTCTCTGATTCTCTCTCGCTGTGTGTCCCTGTGTGTTTCTCTGATTCTCTCTCGCTGTGTGCCCCGGTGTGTAGCTGTGATTATCTCTCTCTCTGTGTCCCTGTGTGTTTCTGTGATTCTCTCTCTCTGTGTGTCCCTGTGTGTTTCTCTGATTCTCTCTCGCTGTGTGCCCCGGTGTGTAGCTGTGATTCTCTCTCTCTCTGTGTCCCTGTGTGTTTCTGTGATTCTCTCGCTCTGTGTGTCCCTGTGTGTTTCTCTGATTCTCTCTCGCTGTGTGCCCCGGTGTGTAGCTGTGATTCTCTCTCTCTCTCTCTCTGTGTCCCTGTGTGTTTCTGTGATTCTCTCTCTCTGTGTGTCCCTGTGTGTTTCTCTGATTCTCTCTCGCTGTGTGCCCCGGTGTGTAGCTGTGATTCTCTCTCTCTCTGTGTCCCTGTGTGTTTCTGTGATTTTCTCTGCGTTCCTGTGTGTATCTGTGATTCTCTCTCTGTTTGTCCCTGTGTGTATCTGTGATTCTCTCTCTGTGTGTCCCTGTGTGTATCTGTGATTCTCTCGCTGTGTCCCTGTGTCCAACTCTGTGTTCCACAGGAGCAGGCTGAGGAGTAAGAAAAAAATGCCAGGCAAGATGTTGGAATGCTCCTCTTGCAGGATGTGGGAGATCAGGGAGACCTCCGGTATCCCTGACGACAGCACCTGCAAAAGATGGATCCAGCTGCAGCTGCTAGCAAAGCATGTTAGGAAACTGGAGAAGGAGCTTGATGACCTCCATCCAATTCGGGAGAATAAGAAGTATATAGACAGTAGCTTTAGGGAGGTAGTTACACCTAAGCGGCAGAGCACAGGTAATTGGGCTACTGTAAGGAGAAGAAATGGCAGTGTGAAAGGACAGGCAGAGCAGGGTTCCCCTGTGGCCAGACCCCTCCACAACAGGTATACTGAATTGGATACTGTTGTGGGAGATGCTTACCTGGGACAACCTGCGACAGCCGGAACTCTGAGACTGAGTCTGGTTCTACAGTGCAAAAGGGTGGGATGAAGAAGAGGAGAGCAGTAGTGATAGGGGACTCAATGGTCAGAGGTACGGACAGGAGGTTCTGTGGTCGGGACAGAGACTCCCGCATGGTTTGTTACCTCCCGGGTGCCACGGTTAAGGATGTCTCTGATCGCGTGCACAGCGTTCTAAAGTGGGAAGGTGATCAGCCAGATGTCGTGGTACACGTCGGTATCAATGACGTGGGAAGGAAGAGTGAGGAGGTCCTAAAGTGTGAGTACAAAGAGCTTGGAAGGAAGTTAAAAAGCAGGACCCCGAGGGTAGTCATCTCAGGATTGCTACCTGAGCCACATGCCAGTGAGGGCAGGAGTAGGATGCTTGGGCGGATGAACACATGGCAGAGGAACTGGTGCAGGGGGCAGGGTTTCCAATTCTTGGATCATTGGGACCTCTTCTGGGGCAGGTGGGACCTGTACAAGAGAGACGGGTTACACTTAAACTACAAGGGGACCAATATACTTGCAGGGAGATTTGCTAGTGTTATTGGGGAGCGTTTAAACTAGATTTGCAGGGGGGTGGGAACCAGAGTGCCAGAGCAGATAGTGGAGCAGGGGTAAAAAGACAGGTTAGTTCAAGCAAAATCACAAATGGAAGGGTAGAGTGTGGTGGAAATAATTTTTTGAGGTGTGTCTATTTCAATGCCAGGAGTATTGTGGGGAAGGCAGATGAGCTGAAGGCGTGGATAGACACATGGAAATATGACATTATAGCCATGAGTGAAACTTGGCTACAGGAGGGGCAGGACTGGCAGCTCAATGTTCCAGGGTTCCAATGTTTCAGGCGGGATAGAGACTGAGGGATAAAAGGTGGGGGGATGGCATTGTTGGTCGGGGAAAATGTTACAGCGGTACTCATCCAGACACACGGAACAACCATGGGGACCAAATTCGCACCTCAATATGCCAACATCTTCATGCACAGGTTCGAACAAGACTTCTTCACCGCACGGGACCTTCAACCGATGCTATACACTAGATACATCGATGATATTTTCTTCCTTTGGACTCATGGTGAACAATCACTGAAACAACTATATGATGACATCAACAAGTTCCATCCCACCATCAGACTCACCATGGACTACTCTCCGGAATCGGTTGCATTCTTGGACACACGCATCTCCATTACGGACGGTCACCTCAGCACCTCACTGCACCGCAAGCCCACGGATAACCTCACGATGCTCCACTTCTCCAGCTTCCACCCTAAACACGTTAAAGAAGCCATCCCCTACGGACAAGCCCTCCGAATACACAGGATCTGCTCGGATGAGGAGGATCGCAACAGACACCTCCAGACGCTGAAAGATGCCCTCATAAGAACAGGATATGGCGCTCGACTCATCGATCAACAGTTCCAACGCACCACAGCGAAAAACCGCACCGACCTCCTCAGAAGACAAACACGGGACACAGTGGACAGAGTACCCTTCGTCGTCCAGTACTACCCCGGAGCGGAGAAGCTACGGCATCTCCTCCGGAGCCTTCAACATGTCATTGATGAAGACAAACATCTCACCAAGGCCATCCCCACACCCCCACTTCTTGCCTTCAAACAACCGCACAACCACAAACAGACCATTGTCCGCAGCAAACTACCCAGCCTTCAGGAGAACAGTGACCATGACACCACACAACCCTGCCACAGCAACCTCTGCAAGACGTGCCGGATCATCGACACAGATGCCATCATCTCACGTGAGAACACCATCCACCAGGTACACAGTACATACTCTTGCAACTCGGCCAACGTTGTCTACCTGATACGCTGCAAGAAATGATGTCCCGAGGCATGGTACATTGGGGAAACTATGCAGACGCTGCGCCAACGGATGAATGAACACTGCTCGACAATCACCAGGCAAGACTGTTCTCTTCCTGTTGGGGAGCACTTCAGCAGTCACGGGCATTCGGCCTCTGATATTCGGGTAAGCGTTCTCCAAGGCGGCCTTCCCGACACACGATGGCGCAGAGTCGCTGAGCAGAAACTGATAGCCAAGTTCCGCACACACGAGGACGGCCTCAACCGGGATATTGGGTTCATGTCACATTAGCTGTAACCCGCACAGTTGCCTGGATCCGCCGAGTTTCACTGGCTGTCTTGTCTGGAGACAACACACATCTTTTTAGCCTGTCTTGATGCTCTCTCCACTCACGTTGTTTTGTTTCTAAAAGACTTGATTAGCAGTCAGTATTCGCATTCCAACCATTATTCATGTAAATTGAGTTTGTGTCTTTATATGCCCTATTTGTGAACAGAATTCCCACTCACCTGAAGAAGGGGCTTGGAGCTCTGAAAGTTTGTGTGGCTTTTGCTACCAAATAAACCTGTTGAACTTTAACCTGGTGTTGTTAAACTTCTTACTGTGTTTACCCCAGTCCAACGCCGGCATCTCCACATCACAGCTTTTATTAACAGGGGGTTGGAGTTTAAGAGCCGTGGGGTTATGCTGCAACTGTACAGGACCTTGGTGAGACCACATTTGGAATATTGTGTGCAGTTCTGGTCACCTCACTATAAGAAGGATGTGGAAGCGCTGGAAAGAGTGCAGAGGAGATTTACCAGGATGCTGCCTGGTTTGGAGGGTAGGTCTTATGAGGAAAGGTTGCGGGAGCTAGGGCTGTTCTCTCTGGAGCGGAGGAAGCTGAGGGGAGACTTAATAGAGGTTTATAAAATGATGAAGGGGATAGATAGAGTGAACGTTCAAAGACTATTTCCTCGGGTGGATGGAGCTATTACAAGGGGGCATAACTATAGGGTTTGTGGTGGGAGATATAGGAAGGATATCAGAGGTAGGTTCTTTACGCAGAGAGTGGTTGGGGTGTGGAATGGACTGCCTGCAGTGATAGTGGAGTCAGACACTTTAGGAACATTTAAGCGGTTATTGGATAGGCACATGGAGCACACCAGGATGATAGGGAGTGGGATAGCTTGATATTGGTTTCAGATAAAGCTCGGCACAACATCGTGGGCCGAAGGGCCTGTTCTGTGCTGTACTGTTCTATGTTCTATGAGTGCAGAGAAGGTTTACCAGGATGTTGCCTGGTATGGAGGGTCTTAGCTATGAGGAGAGATTGGGTAAACTGGGGTTTTTCTCCCTGGAAAGACGGAGAATGAGGGGAGACCTAATACAGGTGTACAAAATTATGATGGGTATCGATAGGGAGAACAGTGGGAAGCTTTTTCCCAGGTCGGAGGTGACGATCACGAGGGGTCACGGGCTCAAGGTGAGAGCAGCGAGGTATAACTCAGATATTCGAGGGATGTTTTTTACACAGAGGGTGGTGGGGGCCTGGAATGCGCTGCCAAGTAGGGTGGTGGAGGCAGACACGCTGGCATCGTTTAAGACTTACCTGGATAGTCACGTGAGCATTTTGGGAATGGAGGGATACAAACGATTGGTCTAGTTGGACCAAGGAGCGGCACAGGCTTGGAGGGCCGAAGGGCCTGTTTCCTGTGCTGTACTGTTCTTTGTTCTTTTTTTTGTTTGAGGGGAATTAAAGATGATTTGGGCGGGGGGGGGGGGTACGGGGCTGAGAGGGATTTGGAGGGGGATTGAAGAGGGTTTGGGCAGTGGGGGAGGGTACGGTGCTGAGAGGGATTTGGAGGGGGATTGAAGAGGGTTTGGGCAGTGCAGAGGGTGGGGCGGGGATTGCTATGGGCCTGAGAGGGATTTACATAAGAACATAAGAAATAGGAGCAGGAGTAGGCCATCTAGCCCCTCGAGCCTGCCCCGCTATTCAATAAGATCATGGCTGATCTGAAGTGGATCAGTTCCACTTACCCGCCTGATCCCCATAACCCTTAATTCCCTTACCGATCAGGAATCCATCTATCCGTGATTTAAACATATTCAACGAGGTAGCCTCGACCACTTCAGTGGGCAGAGAATTCCAGAGATTCACCACCCTCTGAGAGAAGAAGTTCCTCCTCATCTCTGTCCTAAACTGACCCCCCTTTATTTTGAGGCTGTGCCCTCTAGTTCTAGATTCCTTTCTAAGTGGAAAGAAACTCTCCACCTCTACCCTATCCAGCCCCTTCATTATCTCATCGGTCTCAATAAGATCCCCCCTCAGCCTTCTAAATTCCAACGAATACAAACCCAGTATGCTGAGTCTCTCCTCATAATCAACACCCCTCATCTCTGGTATCAACCTGGTGAACCTTCTCTGCACTCCCTCCAAGGCCAATATATCCTTCCGCAAATAAGGGGACCAATACTGCACACAGTATTCCAGCTGCGGCCTCACCAATGCCCTGTACAGGTGCATCAAGACATCCCTGCTTTTATATTCTATCCCCCTTGCGATATAGGCCAACATCCCATTTGCCTTCTTGATCACCTGTTGCACCTGCAGACTGGGTTTTTGCGTCTCGTGCACAAGGACCCCCAGGTCCCTTTGCACAGTAGCATGTTGCAATTTTTTTCCATTTAGATAATAATCCAATTTGCTATTATTTCCTCCAAAGTGAATAACCTCGCATTTGTCAACGTTATACTCCATCTGCCAGATCCTCGCCCACTCACTCAGCCTGTCCAAATCTCTCTGCAGACCTTCTACGCCCTCCACACGATTCACTTTTCCACTTACCTTTGTGTCGTCTGCAAACTTTGTTACCCTACACTCAGTCCCCTCCTCCAGATCGTCTATATAAATGGTAAATAGTTGAGGCCCCAGTACCGATCCCTGCGGCACGCCCCTAGTTACCATCCGCCAACCAGAAAAGCACCCATTTATTCCAACTCTCTGCTTCCTGTCGGATAGCCAATCCCCAATCCACGCTAACACCCTACCTCCAACTCCGTGCGACCCAATCTTCTGCAGCAACCTTTTGTGAGGCACCTTATCAAACGCCTTTTGGAAATCCAAAAACACCGCATCCACCGGTTCCCCTCCGTCAACCGCACTAGTCACATCTTCATAAAAATCCAACAAGTTCGTCAAGCACGACTTTCCTCTCATGAATCCATGCTGCGTCTGCTTAATCGAACCATTCTTACCCAGATGGCCTGCTATTTCTTCTTTAATGATGGATTCCAGCCTTTTCCCAACTACAGACATTAAGCTAACCGGCCTGTAGTTACCCGCCTTTAGTCTATTTCCTTTTTTAAACAGCGGCGTAACATTAGCCGTTTTCCAATCCGCCGGCACTACCCAGAATCCAAGGAATTTTGATAAATCACCACTGACGCATCCGCTATTACCTCTGACATTTCTTTCAGTACCCTGAGATGCATTCCATCCGGGCCCGAGGACTTGTCCACCTTCAGTCACGTTAGTCTACCCAGCACTGCCTCCCTGGTAACATTAATTGTATTAAGTACCTGGGGCTGAATGGGGCCTCCTCCTGTTCCTGTGTAACAAGCTGGAGAAGGGGCTGAATGGGGCCTCCTCCTGTTCCAGTGTAACAGGCTGGAGAAGGGGCTGCATGGGGCCTCCTCCTGTTCCTGTGTAACAGGCTGGAGAAGGGGCTGAATGGGGCCTCCTCCTGTTTCAGTGTAACAGGCTGGAGAAGGGGCTGAATGGGGCCTCCTCCTGTTCCTGTGTAACAGGCTGGAGAAGGGGCTGAATGGGGCCTCCTCCTGTTCCTGTGTAACAGGCTGGAGAAGGGGCTGAATGGGGCCTCCTCCTGTTCCTGTGTAACAGACTGGGGAAGGGGCTGAATGGCCTCCTCCTGTTCCTGTGTAACAGGCTGGAGAAGGGGCTGAATGGGGCCTCCTCCTGTTCCTGTGTAACAGGCTGGAGAAGGGGCTGAATGGGGCCTCCTCCTGCTCCTGTGTAATAGGCTGGAGAAGGGGCTGAATGGGGCCTCCTCCTGTTCCTGTGTAACAGGCTGGAGAAGGGGCTGAATGGGGCCTCCTCCTGTTCCTGTGTAACAGACTGGGGAAGGGGCTGAATGGCCTCCTCCTGTTCCTTGTAACAAAGAACAAAGAAAATTACAGCACAGGAACAGGCCCTTCGGCTCTCCAAGCCTGCTCCGACCATGTTTAATTTAGATAAATGCAAGGTGATACATTTTGGTGAATCGAACCAACACAGGACTTACTCAGTTAATGGTAGGGTGTTGGTGAGAGTTACAGAACAAAGGGATCTCGGGGTACAGATTGACAGCTCCTTGAAAGTGGAGTCACAGTTGGATAGAGTGGTGAAGAAGGCATTCCACATGCTTGGTTTCATTGGTCAGAACATGGAATACAGGAGTTGGGACGTCTTGTTGAAGTTGTACAAGACATTGGTAAGACCACACTTGGAATGCTGTGTATTGTTCTGGTCACCCTTAAAGAAAGGAGATTATTAAGCTAGAAAGTGTGCAGAAAAGAATTACTGGGATGCTATGGGGTCCTGATGGTTTGAGTTATAATGAGAGGCTGGATACTCTGGGACTTTTTTTCCCTTGAGTTGGCTTAGTGGTGTTCTTAGAGAGGTCTCTAAAATAATGAGGGCATGGATACAGCAGCTTTATAGAACCTTAGTTAGGCCGCACTTGGAATATAGTGTTCAATTCTGATCGACACACTACCAGAAAGATGTGGAGAATTTGGAGAGGGTTCAGAAAAGATTTACCAGGATGTTGCCTGGTATGGAGGGCATTAGCTCTGAGGAGAGATTGGAGAAACTTGGTTTGTTCTCACTGGAACGACGGAGGTTGAGGGGCGACCTGATAGAATTCTACAAGATTATGAGGGGCATGGACAGAGTGGATAGTCAGAAGCTTTTTACCAGGGTGGAAGATTCAAAATCTAGGGGGCATAGGTTTAAGGTGTGAGGGGCAAGGTTTAAAGGAGATGTACAAGGCAAGTTTTTTTTACACAGAGGATGGTGGGTGCCTGGAACTCGCTGCCGGGGGAGGGAGTGGAAACAGATACGATAGTGGGCTTTACGGAACGTCTGGACAAATCCATGAATAGGATGGGAATAGAGGGATATGGTCCCCGGAAGGGTAGGGGGTTTTAGTTCAGTCGGGCAGCATGGTTGGTGCAGGCTTGGAGGGCCGAAGGGCCTGTTCCTGTGCTGTAATTCTCTTTGTTCTTTGGAGAACAAACAAGCTACTCAACATCTTTTCCAAAAGGGAGGGGAGTCTAAAACTAGAAGACATCGATTTAAGGTGAGAGGGGAGAGGGTCCAGAGGGCAATTCTTTTCACACATAGGGTGGTGAGGGATTGGAACAAGCTGCCAGAGGTCGTAGTAGAAGCGGAAACAGTTTTATATTTTAAAAAGCATTCAGACAGTTATTCTGGTAAGATTGGTATGGAGGGATTTGGGCCAAACGCAAGGCATTTGATACGAGCTTTATGGTAAAAACTGGGTGGCAGGGAAAAGTTGGGCCAATGGGCCCATTTGTATCTGAGCTCTGTTTTCTGCCCGGAAACCATTTCTCAATCCATCCCAGTATTTTCCAAATTTGTGGATTGGACACAGTAAATTGCCGTTTACTGTCCAAAGCTGTGTTGGTTCGGTGGATTAAGGTAAATGTGTGGGGTTACGGGGATAGGGCTGGGTCAAGGGCCTGAGTAGGTAATGTGTCAGAGAGTCTGTACAGACTCGATGGGCTGAATGGTCTCCTTCTGCACTGCAGGGATTCTGTGACTCTACTATTAAGCTAAAATGCTGACAATGCTGCCTATTTCTGTGCACTTTGACAAACGTCCTGTCTCATCACCGGGTGACACGGTGGCACAGTTGTTAGCACTGCTGACTCACAGCGCCAGGGATCTGGGTTCGATTCCCCGCCTCGAGTGACTGTCTGTGTGGAGTTTGCACGTTTGCTAAATTTCCCCTCAGTGTCAGGGGGATTCGGGCCTGCGTGGGATTATTGTCGGGGCAGGCTTGTTGGGCTGAATGGCCTCATTCTGCAGTGCAGGAATTCTATGGCTCCTGGATCTGAAATGGTTGATAAATAGTGAAACTGAGACACAAACTGGGGCTTGGCAGCAGCAGACAGAATGGGAATCATTGCATCCTGCAGGGATTTTTATTACAGAATCAATTTCAGAAAATTTACAACTCTAATTCATAACAGCAAAATGTGGGATTGCAAACTTGGAATGATTAGCCCAGGACTAAAGTTTAAAAGCTACAGATTGACATTTAGAAACAAGAGATGGCCTCACATCTTTAATTCTGTGATTGTCCCCCATCTCCTGCTCTGAATATTACAAAATCTCTGTCCCCTTCATGCGTCTGGAGACTTTGAAAGTTACGCAGACATTGGTAAAACTTTCCTTTATCTCACGGCATTTCCTGTGAAATACTCACCTTCTGCAAAGAGACACAATCTAATTGACACTTTCTGAATCTCCTTTCAAACAACCTCCCAACCCCACTGTGCAGGATGCAGGAATGTCACCTTTTGTCACATTCCCCAACACAATTGTTGACACGTTTTTGGGACAGGAAAAGTAGATTCAACTGACAGATTCTGAGCCCCAGGTTGAATCTTTAAGATGTAAAAATGAACTGAAAGCCCAGGTCTCTCTGTTCCTGCAACTATTTTAACATCAACCCATTGATTTTAAATTGCTTCTCCTGTGTGTAAAAAATCATCGATCAACTTCAGGTTTGAACATTAATAAGCGACTGAGCATCAACTGTGAATTATAGAAGGTAGTTCCAAACTAATATCACACCTGGTGTGGCAAAGTGTTCCTGAATTTCACTCCGAAAAGTCTAAATCCCTAAACATGGTCTAAAATCCAATGTCCCCCAAGTCCTGTCCCCATCAAACACTCCCAGGACAGGTACAGCACAGGGTTAGGTACAGAGTAAAGCTCCCTCTACACTGTCCCCCATCAAACACTCCCAGGACAGGTACAGCACAGGGTTAGGTACAGAGTAAAGCTCCCTCTACACTGTCCCCATCAAACACTCCCCAGGACAGGTACAGCACAGGGTTAGGTACAGAGTAAAGCTCCCTCGACACTGTCCCCATCAAACACACCCAGGACAGGTACAGCACAGGGTTAGGTACAGAGTATAGCTCCCTCGACACTGTCCTCATTAAACAGTCCCAGGACAAATACAGCACGGGGTTCAATACAGAGTAAAGCTCCTTCTACACTGTCTCCATCAAACACTCGCAGGACAGGGACAGCACGGGGTAAGATACAGAGTAAAGCTCGCTCTACACTGTCCCCTTCAAACACTCCCAGGACAGGGACAGCACGGGGTAAGATACAGAGTACAGCTCCTTCTACACTGTCCCCATCAAACACTCCCAGGACAGGGACAGCACGGGGTTAGATACAGAGTAAAGCTCGCTCTACACTGTCCCCATAAAACACTCCCAGGAGAGATACAGCACGGAGTTAGATACAGAGTAAAGCTCCCTCAGTTTCAGTTTATTTACGAGTGTCACAAGTAGGCCGACATTAACACTGCAATGAAGTTACTGTGAGAATCCCCTAGTCTCCACACTCCGGCGCCTGTTCGGGTTACACTGAGGGAGAATTTAGCACGGCCAATGCACCCTGACCAGCACATCTTTCAGACTGTGGGAGGAAACCGGAGCACCCGGAGGAAACCCACGCAGACACGGGGAGAACGTGCAGCCTCCGCACAGACAGTGACCCAAGCCGGGAATCGAACCCGGGTCCCTGGCGCTGTGAGGCAGCAGTGCTAACCACCGGTGATAAGGGGGAGAGTTAACAGAAAGCAGCTGGTGAGAATATACTGGCCGGTTTTAATTTAATCCAAATTAATGAATTAGAAACTTTTCACCTACGGAATTGACATCCGAAGATTTCAGTTTAAAATCCCATTGAAGCTCCCTGTATAATAATGGGATGTTTTTGCCTGTATTTAGTAATTAGTGACTTCATATCTCACAGGGAGATTAATAAAACTTTGTTCCAATTGATAGGGACAGCTCAATGGACAAAACTGGTGTGAGAAAGGGGCAAATCCTTTGAAAATGGAGGCAGAGAGGAGGCTTTGTTCAACTCCCATTCTTTCCCTGTCTTCAGCAGGCTGGGCAGGAAGTGTGAGCAGAGAGGGGGGGATAGACAGACACACACTGACACAATCTCCAATCCACTCACTCACACATCCCCATTCCCCCTCCACTCGCTGGGTTGTGGGGAGCGGCTGCAAGGATATTCAGGGCTGCTGTGGGGGGGTCAGGGGGTGTTTGAAATGGATGAACACGACCGACAGGGGAAAAGAAATAAAGTTTGAAACTAAACGAAATAAACTAAAGACAGGAACTTGCAGAATCCATTGCCGGCCTGCATTAACATATCAAGAGTCAGTCTGACATTGCCACAAACTCCTCTGGGGTGAGAGGGGGAGGGGGGTGAATTAGCATCTCAATAGAGAGACAGACATTGTAAACATGTCAGAGACTTCGGGTGGGGATTGCATCCAGCACACTCAGGATAAATGTGAATCTGAGAGCCTTCAGTCCCCACACCAATAATCCCCCTGCACTGAAAACATTCCCACTCTGATTCAGTGTGTGTGTGTGTCAGTGTGTGTGTCAATCTGCTTTTTGACCTGTGCTTTGCTTGTGTGGACATGATGCTGAATGGACTTGAATGGAAATGCTGGACTCCTCGCTGTGATATGTTGTGTGTCTTATTGTTAAAATGGCCGTGTCTCTTTTTCTCTCTCTTTTTAACCAATTTTTATCTCTCTTTCTCCTGAGGAATTTTGAAAACTGGGGATGTGTCGCGGATCCAAAGGACGGGAATGTTTGTGACCAGGACGAGGGAGAGGAGCTTCTTCCAGAGGGAGGGCTGACTGAGGCTTCACCCGGGTGAGTTGTGTGTGTTTATTACCCTGATCCAGATTTAATGTTTAATATCAGAGGGAGCGAGATCTGAATGAGAGTGGAATAGAGAGACAGAGAGAAACACACAGGGAGGGAACTCTCTCAATCTCTTTAGTCTCTGCTTTACAACTGACTTGTTGTGTTTGGATGTCACTGAGAGATTGTGTAACTAAGGGGAGATCCTGGGTTTTTGCTGTTGTATTTAATTTAAATAATTTCTTGTATTTTAATTATTTTCTCTCTCTCTGTTTCCCCAAGAATTAATGTTTAGATTTTACTGAGAGATTGTGCAACTGAGAAGGGGGAATCCTGGGGTCTTGTGCTATTTAATTTAAACATTTTCTTGTATTTTAATTAATTATTTTCTCTTCTCCCCAGGAATTTGAATTTTGAAGACTGCAACATGACTTGGAATCCTTGGACAAGGGGCTTTTCTCCAGAGGAGGATGGATGGACTGAGGCCTGTTCTATAGGCTGCAAGTGAGTTGTTATCTCTTATTACCCTGATCCAGGTTTAATTTTAATCTCGCTTCCTCGGATGAACCAGTTCTGGTTCGATTGTGGGAAGTGGGGAGGCTGGAGTTTAAAACCCTGGGGTTAAAATATCCAGGCTTTGCAATTCGTTTGGTGGGTGGCAAAGAGTAAATTAAATATCTGTAATATGAAACTTTCTAAAAGTTTGATGCAAATCCAAAGTAACAGGGATGGGAGAGACTGACTTACCCGAATGTTAAATACGTTTCACAGAGGACATTACAATTCAATTTTCTGAAGTTCAGCCTTTACATTTATCTTCCCCTCTACAGCTTTCTTCCCCATTCTATTTCTCTCTGCTTTTCTCTCTGTCTCTCCCTCCAGTAATTTTCCCCTATCTTCAGCTTTCTCTCCCTTCCTGTTTCTTTCCATTCATCTCTCTCTCTCTCTCGAACATTCTTCCATATCTATCACTCTCCAGAATGTCTCTCTCTCTCTCTCTCGAGCATTCTTCCATATCTGTCCATCACTCACCAGAATCTCTCTCTCTCGAACATTCTTCCCTATCTGTCTATCACTCTCCAGAATCTCTCTCTCTCTCTCTCTGGCTTCATCTTCCTTTGTGTCTCTTTAAACCTTTAATCAACAAAAACTGTGTTATTATAAACAGGGAGACAGGAATATGGCATCGCTCATTTCAATGCAGAGTACATAAGAACATAAGAAATAGGAGCAGGAGTAGGCCATCTAGCCCCTCGAGCCTGCCCCACCATTCAATAAGATCATGGCTGATCTGACGTGGATCAGTACCATTTACCCGCCTGATCCCCATAACCCTTAATTCCCTTAGCGATCAGGAATCCATCCATCCGCGCTTTAAACATATTCAGCGAGGTAGCCTCCACCACCTCAGTGGGCAGAGAATTCCAGAGATTCACCACCCTCTGGGAGAAGAAGTTCCTCCTCAACTCTGTCTTAAACCGACCCCCCTTTATTTTGAGGCTGTGTCATCTAGTTTTAACTTCCTTACTAAGTGGAAAGAATCTCTCCGCCTCCACCCTATCCAGCCCCCGCATTATCTTATAAGTCTCCATAAGATCCCCCCTCATCCTTCTAAACTCCAACGAGTACAAACCCAATCTCCTCAGCCTCTCCTCATAATCCAAACCCCTCATCTCCGGTATCAACCTGGTGAACCTTCTCTGCACTCCCTGCAATGCCAATACATCCTTCCTCATATAAGGGGACCAATACTGCACACAGTATTCCAGCTGCGGCCTCACCAATGCCCTGTACAGGTGCATCAAGACATCCCTGCTTTTATATTCTATCCCCCTCGCAATATAGGCCGACATCCCATTTGCCTTCTTGATCACCTGTTGTACCTGCAGACTGGGCTTTTGCGTCTCATGCACAAGGACCCCCAGGTCCCTTTGCATGGTAGCATGTTTTAATTTGTTTCCATTGAGATAGTAATCCCATTTGTTATTATTTCCTCCAAAGTGTATAACCTCGCATTTCTCAACGTTATACTCCATTTGCCATATCCTCGCCCACTCACTCAGCCTGTCCAAATCTCTCTGCAGATCTTCTCCGTCCTCCACACGATTCACTTTTCCACTTATCTTTGTGTCGTCTGCAAACTTCGTTACCCTACACTCCGTCCCCTCCTCCAGATCATCTATATAAATGGTAAACAGTTGCGGCCCGAGTACCGATCCCTGCGGCACGCCACTAGTTACCTTCCTCCAACCGGAAAAACACCCATTTATTCCGACTCTTTGCTTCCTGTCGGATAGCCAGTCCCCAATCCACTTTAACACACTACCCCCAACTCCGTGTGCCCTCATCTTCTTCAGCAGCCTTTTATGGGGCACCTTATCAAACGCCTTTTGGAAATCCAAAAACACCGCATCCACCGGTTCTCCTCCATCAACCGCCCTAGTCACATCTTCATAAAAATCCAACATGTTCGTCAAGCACGACTTTCCCCTCATGAATCCATGCTGCGTCTGATTGATTGAACCATTTCTATCCAGATGCCCTGCTATCTCCTCTTTAATAATGGATTCCATTATTAAAGAGGAGATAGCATTATTAAAGAGGAGAGAGAGGGAAAGAAACAGCTATGGACAGAGACAACGAGTGAGAAAGAGAGGGGACAGGGACAAGGATCTAGACAGGGACATCCATCTTTACACTGAGTGAGAGAGACAGGAGCAGAGGGAGAAAAGAGAGGGAGATAGTGAAAGGGAGATGGAGGGAGTTGTAGAAATCAATCCCGGGAGGGCGATTTTAAAAAGTGTCCCGAAGGAATCAGCAGCCCCTTCCCAAACTGAAAGAGGGAGATGAGCAGCTCCTGGAGTCTGAGAGGGAGACAGGGATGGACGGGGGGGTTGTGGATATTTGATTCAGTTTTAGGAGATTCTGTTTGTAGATTTCTCTCTCTCTGTTCATGCCATTCTGATGTTTCTGAGAGATTGTGTAACTGAGAGGGGGGAATCCTGCGTTTCGGTGAGATTTAATTTAAATGGTTTCTTGTATTTAATTAATTTTCTCTCTCTTTTCCCCAATAATTCATATCTAGTTAGACAATCTCTCAGTAAAATCTCAGAAGGGGAATCCTGGCCTCTTGTGCTATTTAATTTAAACAATTTCTTGTATTTTAATTAATTATTTTCTCTCTCTCTTCTTCCCAGGAATTTGAATTTTGAAGACTGCAATGGGACTCGGAATCCTTGGACAAGGGGCTTTTCTCCAGAGGAGGATGGATGGACTGAGGCCTGTTCGAGAGGCCGCACGTGAGTTGTCTCTTTCTTACCCTGATCCAGGTTTAATTTTAATCTTGCTTCCTCGGATGAACCAGTTCTGGTTCGATTGTGGGGTGTTTGGGGGGGCTGGAGTTTAAAATGCTGGGGTTAAAATATCCCGGCTTTGCAATTAGTCGCAAACACGTTAACCCTTTGGTGGGTGGCAGAGTAAATTATGTACGAAACTGTCTATAAGTTTGTTTTAAATCTAAAATAACAGGGGTCGGAGACAGAGCAATGAACCTAATTGTTGAATAAAATTCACAGAGGCCTTTACAATTCAGTTTACAGATGTTCAGATTTTCATTTCATCCTCTCCACAGCTTTTCCCCCATTCTGTCTATTTCTCTCTGCTTTTCTCTCCATTTCCTTCCTCTATCTGCCTCTCTTTATTCTCTCTCTCTCCCTCTTTTTCCCAGGAATTAATATTTAGTTGGACAATCTCTCAGTAAAACCTGGAAAGGGGCAATCCTGGGATTTTGTGCTGTGTATTTTTCATTCTGGCTGTCCCGGGGGGTTTGATTTCACTGTCTCAGCCCCTCTCTGCCTCTCTCTCTCTGTATAAACTTTTCCCAAATTACAAAACACTCAACACAGCTGACTGCAGCTTGTGGGATCTTGCTGGGGATTTTGTTTTAAAAAGGGTGTTTTCTCAGAGGCAGTTTAAACCTTTCAGGGGACTGTGGGGAAGTCTCCAGACTTGGGACAACACACACACAGGGTTGGGGGCTGGGGGTGGCGGGTGGGGGGGAGGTGGGCAGTCAGGTATACTGGTTTTCTGGGAGACTGATATTCCCAACAAGGGCCAGAGGTCTCAGTGCTGAAACATATTAAACTGTTCAAACAGAGGCAGGCAGAAAGCCATGAGGCTTCAGAGCTCCCTGTAGATGCAAAGGTAACTCCCATTGCCAAAAAGTAGCCACATGTGAAGTGGAAACGCCTTCCCTCAGCTTGTTACACACTGACCTTTCCACAACCCCAACATGTTTACAAACACTCGCTGCAGTTTCTGCAAACTTTGTATCAAACTGCCTCCCATTCTGCTCAATACTGACCCCCTCTCAACCTAGCACTGAACTAGTGTCTGAATTGAGACAGAGACACACAGACAGAGTTTTTAAAGTTGAAAGTTTTAAAGTTTGATTATTAGTGTCACAAGTAAGGCTTAAATTAACACTGCAATGAAGTTACTGAGAGAGACAGAGAGAGGCAGAGACACACAGAGACAGAGACATAGATAAAGAGACAGAGAGATAAAGAGACAGAGAGGATGTTTAAAGTTTTAAAGTTTGTTTATTCCTGTCACAAGTAAGGCTCACATTAACGCTGCAGTTACTGAGAGAGACAGAAAGAGAGAGTTTTTAAAGTTGAAAGATTTAAAGTTTATTTATTAGTGTCACAAGGCTTACATTAACACTGCAATGAAGTTAGTGAGAAAGACAGAGATAGAGGGAGCATCCAGAGTGGGTTCAGTAACACATTTATTGATCAGATATCTCTCTCTGTGACTCTTTAGCGATGAGATATTCAGCCAGGATGGTTTCACTGACCCTCTTCAGCAGGCAGATATTCCCAAACCCAGCCTAGGTCTCAGACACACACACAGCACTCACACATTCCCTCTGCTCTGTCCAAGGGAATATTTTAATCCAGGAATTTCTATTTTATATTTACAGGGTGAGGGGGCGGGAGAAACTCAACTCAAAAATCCTGCAGTGTCTCCAAGCTGCTTTTAAATTTCAATTCAAACCCTGGGCCACATGGGAAGCTGCAGAGATTGGGAAACTTACCAAACCCAGTTTGTGTGTGTGAGTGTCCGCAGCTTTTGTGTCTTTGAACTTGCAAGGGTGCCAGGGAGAGAATGTCACTGTCTTCACCTCTCTCTCTGCCTCTCTGTATAAAAAAATCACCAAATTAAACCACACTCAATAATGCGACCAAACACAATTAATTATCAAATATCTGTCTCTCTCGCTTTATCTCTGTCTCTCCCCGTCTCTCTCTCTCCCTGTTCCCTCTCTCCCTGTCTCTTCTCGAGCAGAAACAGATGGAGACAGAGAGGCAGGGAGAGAGAGGAAGAGGGAGGGATGGAAACAGCTGGAGTTGTGGGTTAGATGCAGGGGGAGAGACACAGGCTGTTAGAGGGAGGGGGGGTTTCAGTGAGGGACAGGGTCTCCAGTTTAATTCTGAGGGTCCTGAGAGAGGGATTTCACTGTCTCAGCCCCTCTCTGGCTCCCTCACTCTGTATAAACAATTCCCAAATTAAAAAACGCTCAACACAGCTGACTGCACTTTGTGGGATCTTGCTGTGCACCACAGGGATTTTAGTTTTAAAAAGGGTTACTTTTAAGAGGGAGTTCCAGCCTTTCTGGAGATTTGGGATGATGCAGACACACACACACACACACACAGGGTAGTGAGTGCGGTAGGGGGGTCACAGCAGGCAAGAGAGTGCGGGGGGGGGGGGGGGGAGGACTGTGTCCCATCTGATTCAGGTTCACATTGCTGCTGCTGTTGCTGTGGGATCTTGCTGTGCACACACTGGGCCTGTGGCCTTTGCCTGCACTGCAACAACGACCACACTTTATTAAACAAAATCTGGCTCAGGGACCGCAAAGTGCGTTCAAGGAAAAAGCTTGGAAAGGGGTCGGGTAAATTCAAGCACTTTAATCGCCGAGGCATCGTAGGCTCTGGAGCAAGTGCTGGGGAATGGGAGGAGGATAGATTGGGATTTGATGGCCAGCATGGAGCTGGTGGGCCGAAGGGCCTGTTTCTGTGCTGTGTGACTCCAGATTCTTTTCTCTCTCTCTTTTCCCAGGAATTTCTATTTGGATGGGGGGGCGGGGGTATAGAATTTCCCTGTCTCTGTCTCTCCAGCGTTCTTACCAATCCCAGCACCCCTCCCCTCTCTCTCTCCCCAGACATTCCTGTCTATATTTCATCTTTCAATAAAATGTTGAAGAAAACACTAATGTGAATTGTTGTTAATTTAATTTGGGGAGAGAGAGAGAGGAGTGGATCCCATTTCCCCCACACTCTCCTGCAGTCCTCACCCACATTTATTTACTCTGGCCCTCACCAGGTTGTGTGTGTGGGATCTTGCTGTGCACACAGGTGGGTCTGGCTCCCTGTTCCTCGCACTGTGACTCGTGAGCAGAACTTTAAACAGGAAAGATTGAGGAGAAGGAGAAGGGTTGGGGAGGCGGAGGAGGCAGAGAGATAGAGAAATGGAGGGAGAGCTAAACAGAGAGGGTGTGGGGGGGGGTGTGAGAGGGTCTCAGGAGGGGCAGGGGGAAAGAGACACAGAGTCTGGGGCTGCCCTCCTCCATTGTGGGACTGGCAGTGGGATCGTGCTGTGCAGAATTACCTTCATTGTAATTTGAATCATTCATTCATTGACTAAGGGAGGGTGGGTGTGTGATTGTGGGATTGTAAATATTGTTACCACGCTGAGGTGATGTTTCCCTCTGCGCTATTTTGTAACCCCCTAAAGGGATACACCTTGCCTCGTAATCTTAAGTAAGTGTGTGTGAGACAGGAGAAAGCTACTGGTTTTAGACAGATGTGCAGAAGGAGGCCATTCGGCCCATCTAGTCTGTACCGACCACAATCCCAACCAGGCCCTATTCCCATAACCCCACACTTTTAACCTGCTAATCCCCCTGACACTGGGGTCAATTTAACACGGCCAATCCACCCAACCCGCACAGCTTTGGACTGTGGGAGGAATTGGTAAATTAAAGCAGGATCTGACACTCTCTGTATCAGGAACAACTAACAGGTCTTTAATTTAGACTGGGTGACAACCTTATTAAAACAATGAACAAACTGAATAAACTCCCCAGTAGAATGCTGTTCCAATGACAAGACTCACTCAGGAATAATGAAATAAATCATTACAGAATAGAGTCACCCTCAAATAATATAACACCAGGCGTCTGTTGGAAGTGTGAACTTCCTTCTGCTGCTTGGGTCTGGAATACTTTCTGAGTTGGTTTCTGCTTCTATTTCGATGGTGATGTGATGAAGCTGTATATATTACTGCAGGATTCAGTATCAGACTCTCCCTCCTTCAATCTAAAGAGGCAGCAAGGTCGCTCCCTCCCCGTTATTTCCCCCTGTCCCGGGTTTAAATACCCAGAATTTCCTCACAGTATTCCTGCAATTTGAGTGGCTTGAGGCTGTCACCAACGCCCCAATTTGAATGCAATTGGTTGTGTGTGTTTGAGAGCTTGTTTTAAAATCATTGACCCAATTCAAAGCCTGTTTTGCTCTGCTGGGACTCTGGCTGCTGCTTTGGACACAAATGTTGTAAAGTTGTCTTCTGCAGCCTGCTTTCTGCAGTTTAAAATCCCCAGCACAAAGACACAGGCTTTCTAAAGACACAACGCTGGATGGTTTGTTTTGGTTTTCTCAGCATTTCTTTTCAATATTTACATTTGTCAAACACCAGATGTTTTACCCTATATGCAGCTTCATAACAATATTAAACAGAGACAGTGTGTGAGAGAGACAGAGAGAGTTGGGGTCTGATGTTGCAGATGTATAGAACGTTGGTTCGGCCGCATTTGGAATACTGCGTCCAGTTCTGGTCGCCACATTACCAGAAGGACGTGGAGGCTTTGGAGAGAGTACAGAGGAGGTTTACCAGGATGTTGCCTGGTATGGAGGGGCTTGGTTATGAGGAGAGATTGGGGAAACTGGGGTTGTTCTCCTTGGAAAGACGGAGGATGAGGGGAGACTTAATAGAGGTGTATAAAATTATGAAAGGCATAGATAGGGTGAACGGTGGGAAGCTTTTCCCCGGGTCGGTGGCGACGTTCACGAGGGGTCATAGGTTCAAGGTGAAGGGGGGGAGGTTTAACACAGATATCAGAAGGACATATTTTACACAGAGGGTCGTGGGGGCCTGGAATGTGTTGCCGGGCAAGGTGGTGGAGGCGGACACACTGGGAACGTTTAAGACTTATCTAGACAGCTATATGAATGGAGTGGGAATGGGGGGATACAAAAGAGTGGTCTAGTTTGGACCGGGGAGCGGCGCGGGCTAATTGTTCTTTGTTTCTCGTTTCAAGGCTTCATTCTATTATCATCTTGCTGGTGCCAGTACAGAGCGAGACTGCGGATAGTTGGGAACCTGTCTCGGGGGCAGGGAATTCAGATGGTGTTCGAAAAGCAGAAGTGGAAATGAATAGGGTTGGGAAGCATTTTCTGGTCAGGGCCAGTGTGATCTCCTGGACTCGTTTTGATCGCCTCAGGGGGTCGGAGAGGAATTTCCCAGATTTTTTTTTCCCCATATTGGCCCTGGGGTTTTCACTCTGGGTTTTCGCCTCTCCCTGGAGATCACATGGTCTGGAATGGGGGGGTGGGGGTGAGTTAATAGGTTGTGATGAACAAAGCATCGTAGCTGTGAGGGACAGCTCGGTGGACAGGATATTAGGATGTAGATAGGCTGGAAAATTGGGCGGGGATCCTGGATTCAGGATTCAATCCTGGACCGGGGAGCGGCACGGGCTTGGAGGGCCGAAGGGCCTGTTCCTGTGCTGTATTGTTCTTTGTTCTGGTTCGATTGTGGGGTGTGAGGGGGGCTGGAGTTTGAAACCCTGGGGTTAAAATATCCCGGCTTTGTAATTAGTCACAAACCCTTTGGTGAGTGGGAAAGAGTAAATTAAATATCTGTAAAATGAAACTGTCTTTTGGTTGTGTGTGTTTGGGAGCTTGTTTTAAAATCATTGACCCAATTCAAAGCCTGTTTTGCTCTGCTGGGACTCTGGCTGCTGCTTTGGACACAAATGTTGTAAAGTTGTCTTCTGCAGCCTGCTTTCTGCAGTTTAAAATCCCCAGCACAAAGACACAGGCTTTCTAAAGACACAACGCTGGATGGTTCGGTTTGGTTTTCTCAGCATTTCTTTTCAATATTTACATTTGTCAAACACCACATTTTTAACCTTATATATGCAGCTTCATAACAATATTAGACAGGGAGAGAGAGATCGGGAGAGACAGAGAGAAAGTCACACAAAGAGAGAGGGAGAGAGAGACAGAGAGAGAAAGTCACACAAAGAGAGAGGGAGAGAGAGACATAGAGAGAGAGAAAGTCACATGGAGTAATGAGGATGGGGCCTGGATGTGAATGTGGTCGGTGTAGACCTGATGGGCCGAATGGCCTCCTTCTGTACTGTAGGATTCTATGATTCTGTAATGGGGGCTGCGTGCGGTGTGAGGGGAGGGTGGAAGGGGACAGGGGGTGGGGGCAGCACTGGTTCCCTTTTCCCCCCCTCCCTCCTCCCAGGCCCTGTCCGGGAGGTTTCGGGGCTGGAGGGGATTGTTCTGGTGAACTGGCCGGGGCCTGGGGAACCTGTTCTTTGTCCAGGATGTATAATGCAGCCTCTGTGACCAGGCCTCAATCCCAGGCCTAACCTCAGGAAGGCTTTTGCATTTTGCTCCTTTTCCAAACAGTGCCTGTGTTTAAATCGATGGGACTCGACGGTCGAATAAAACCTGCAGCAGCCACTTTAATACAAAGAACAGCACAGCACAGGAACAGGTCCTTTGGCCCTCCAAGCCTGCGCCGATCATGTTTACCTATCGAGACCAATGGCCTGTATCCCTCTATACCCCGTTTGTTCATGTGTCTATCCAGATAAGTCTTAAATGTCACTAATGTAATTGCCTCAACCACCTCACTTGGCAGCGCATTCCAGGCCCCCACCACCCTCTGTGTAAAAACCTTCCCCGCACATCTCCACTCAACCTTTCCCCCTTATCTTGAACTTGTTCCCCTTGTAATTATCATTTCTGTCCTGGGAAAAAGCTCCCAACTGTTCATCCTCGCCGCACCCCTCGTAATTTTATAAACTTCCAGCTGGTCGTCCCTCAGCCTCTGTCTTTCCAGGGAGAACAATCCCAGTTTATTCAATCAATCCTCACAGCCAATACCCTCCATAGCAGGCAACATCCTGGTCAACCCTTTCATTGGATTTGGGATGTGATTGTGGGTTTTCCTGCTATATCTCTTTCTCTTCAATCTTTCTCCCGTGATTGAGAGTTATCAGGGAGGGAGAGAGAGAGAGAGAAAGGGATGGTAACAGAGAGAGAGAGAGAAAGGGATGGTAACAGAGAGAGAGAGAGAGAGAAAGGGATGGTAACAGAGAGAGAGAGAGAGAGCAAAGGCAGAGGGGCAGGGAGAGGAGAGAGATTGGAGGGGAGTGGGTTAGCGGGTGGGGGTGGGGGAGCCTCCGCTGTGCACTCACAGCCCAGCCAGCTCCCCAGTCTCTGGTTAGGTGCATTAACCCACTCTGGCGCATTAACAGGCGCCAGAGTGTGGCGACTAGGAGAATTTCACAGTAACTTCATTGCAGTGTTAATGTAAGCCTTACTTGTGACTAAGAAATAAACTTTACTTTACTTTTTACTTTACTCTGAGATAAAGACCCTCACTCACAGCCTCCCAGAAGGTGGGATTTATAAACAGCGACTGTGTAACTGAGGCTGAATCTGTGCTGTTGTGTTTGAAAATATATTTTCCTCATATTTGATGTGTTGTAAAGATATTGGAATGTGGCTGCTACCACATTGCAGTGAGAGAGAGATGTGGCTTTGCAGAAGGAGCTTCCGTCCCCATTTCCCCATGGAAATCACTGAGAAATAGCAAACGTGGCCCACAACACGTCATTATTTGAAACGGTCAGACAGAAACTTATCAGAGAGAGCATTTTAATCCCCATTCATCCCCAGATGGAGAAACAGAGCAGAGATCAGGACAGATTATCCAGAGTAGGAGAGACCGGGGCAGAGATGGGGTATTGGATATATATATATAGATCTGGGGGGAAAGCAAAAGAGACACAGAGGGGGCTGGACAGGTTCAGAGATAGAGGCAGAGAAAGAGAGAAACAGCACGAGAAAGAGGGAATCAGAGAATGGTGTGACTGTGCTTGAAGTGGAAGGTTCCCTGTTCAGATCGAATGTACAAACAGCACCAATGCTGGAGCGACTTATTATTTTCATTTGCGGGGGGGGGGGGGAGAGAGAGAGGGAGAGAGAGGGAGATGTGTGGTTCCCTCATTTCCCACTCACTTTACCCCAATCCTCACTTCAAAATCACTTTGTATCTGGCCCTGTTCAAGCTGTGTGTGTGGGATCTTGCTGTGCACTCAGGCTCTGTCCCCCTGCCCCATATTCCTCACACTATGACAGAGCCCCATGCTTTAAACATAAAAATATGGAGGGGAAGGAGGGTGGGGTAGAGAGAGAGAGAAACTGGGTGAACAGAGAAGGGGTGTGGAGTGTTGGGGGTCAGTGGAGGGAGGGGTGGGGGAAAGAGGCAGAGGCTCTGGGGGTGGGGGGTGTCCTCCTGCAGTGTGGGACTCCCTGTGGGATCCTGATTGCAGCATTCCCAGTCTCTCTCTCTCTCTCTCTCACTGTGAAGCACTCGGGAGGGAGAGGGAGCTGAAATTCAAATTCCTGAGCCTGGGGGAAAGGCTTGTTCTCAATCCCAGAGTCCTGCTTGTGTTTTCAGACAGGGCACTGGGATTTGTGGGTGTGGATGGAGAAGATTGTTCTGTTTAACTGGGGGGTGGGAGAGAGGGGGGTTTGTTCTTTCTACCTGAGGAATAATGCAGCCTCTGTGACTAGGCCGCACTTCACGGCCTAAATCTCAGCAGCACTTTTGCATTCGCTTAATTCCCCTTTAAGTGGCTGAATTCAATGGTTCAATAAAATGTGAAGCAGCCGCTTCAGGGTGGGATTGTGGATTTTCCTGCTCCCGCCCCCCCCTCTCATTTCCCTTTTGATTGTGAGTTTTATTTTAAACGGTCAGACAGAAACTTAGAGAGAGCATTTCAATCCAGATTCACCCTGAGATAGAGAAACAGAGCAGAGATCAGGACAGGTTATCCAGAGACAGGAGCAGAGACGGGGTATTGGACAGATATAGATCTGGGGGAAGGGTGTAGGAGACGGAGAGGGAGAAACAGAGGGGGGGCGGGGAGGGGAGAGGTGACTGATAGAAGTGGGAACTTCATTGTGGCCTCCTGTGTTTATTCACTGGCCTGTCTCTGGAGTAAAGCCCCCAGAATGCTTTGATGTGTTTAATAAATTCAATATCGGGACAGTCAGGAGGCAGTTGCAAGTTCATTGCATTTGAAACGTGTTCCCATTTTGTCAGGGTTTAATAATGAGGAGGTGAAAGTGAATGTTCCCCCCCCCCACCCCCGACCCCCGTGAGATTGTGAATTTCAGCAAGTCCTGGGATCTTGCTGTGCCTTTTATTGTTTTTAATCAGCTTTTGTTTTGTGTTTAATCAAATTTCACTTTATTTTCTCTTTCTCTCTTCCAAGGAGAATTCCTTTGGAAACTTTGGCGATGCAGAGAGCGAATAGTTTTGCCGTGAGGAATCCTCGGACAAGAGCTATAACCAGAGAGAAAAATATTAATAAAAGTCCCCGTGTCTTTGTGGTTCATTTTTATTCACAGATAGACTGGTGGGGCTTTTACACTGAGGGTTAGTGGTCTGTGTGTCAGGGGGAGGGGGTATTCCCAGTGATCCCTGCTCCAATGTGATCCCACAGATTTCAATCCCTCCCCCTGAAGCTCTGTCTGTGCAACTCCCCCATCCTCAGAACTGTTTATCCACATCTTTCCAATCCCGGTCTCTCCCCATCCTTTATACCTCAGCCTCTCACAATGGCAGCATCTTTCCCTTTTTCTCTCATTCTCTTTATCTTTCACTCTCTCTCTGAAACTTTGTCACTGTCTAGACAAAGCCCCACTTTCTATTTATCTCGACATCTCACTTTGTATCTCAGCCTCTCTGCACATCTCTCCCTCTCTGTGGATCATTTTATCTCAATCACAGCAGCCTCCTCTCCATCTCTCTCTCTCTCTCGCTCTATCTATCTCTGCTCCCTCTCTGACTCATTCTGTCTGAAGTACAGCAGCATTCTCTCTATCTCCATCTTTTCACAGTAACTTCATTGCAGTGTTAATGTAAGCCTACTTGTGACGAATAAAATTTGAACTTTAACTCTGCTTCTCTGTCTTACCTCTCTAGCTATCTGCTTGCCTCTCTCTATCTCTCTCTGCTTCCCCCTCTCTCTATCTCTGCCTCCCCCTGACTCAGTCTGTTTGAATTACAGTAGCATCCTCTGTCTCTATATCTCTATCTGTTCTCTGCTTCCCTCTCTCTGTGAATCATTCTGTCTGAATCACAGCAGATTCCTCACTAACTCCATCTCTATATCTCTCTGCCTCTTATCTCTGTCTATCTCTGCTCCCTCCCTTCTCTGTGAATCAATGTCTGAATTACAGTCGCATCCTATCTCCATCTCTATATCTCTCTGCCTCTTATCTCTCTCTGTATCTGATCTCTGCTTCCCTCTGTGACTCACTCTGTCTGAATTACAGCAGCATTCTCTCTAACTCCATCTCTATATCTCTCTGCTTCTCTGCCTCTTATCTCCCTCTCTGCTCTCTCGTGGGGGACAGGCCAGATCACGGGTTTGTTGTTGACAAGCAGCGAAGGGCCAGGAACACAGCGGAGGGGGGGGGGGGGGCAGAAACTGCTGAAATGGGGGAAATGTGTAACACAGCTGCTTGTTCAGAGCCAGGAGTTGTTATTCAGAGAGGGAAGGAGGTCTGTTGTACAAGAGGGGGGAATATTATAACACAGGCTGTCCAGAGTCAGGAGTTATCAGAGAAAGGGGACAATGGGGGAAGAGGGTCGGGGGGGAGGGGGAATCAGACAGGGGGTCTGTTGTACAGGATGGGGGTGGGGGATATTATAACACAGGCTGCTCAGTGTCAGGGGAATTAGTCATTTGAACGTTAATGTTTGAAATGGGCAGATTCCACATCCAACTCGACCCAGAGCTGCTTATAACGGGGTGGAGGGGGATTGACCGGGGGGGGGGGGGAACAGGAATTATAAAGGGGGGGGGGTTCTGTCAGTCCAGGGGCTGTTCACAGGGAGGGAGTGGAAGTTTGCCAGGGCTGGGGGGGGCGGGGGAGGGGGAGCATAGAGGGACATTCAGCCTGGGGAACTTTGGCAGTGGAGGAGGGGGGGGGGGCTGAGTGGAAGACATGTGAGGGATTGAGGGTGGGGTGGATTTATAGGCATTCAGGAGGGGGGAATTCTGAGAGGGATTTAGGGTGGGGAAGGGTTACAATTGGGGCGTGTAGAGGGATTCGGGGGGGGGGGCGGTGACTCAGAGGGATTCGGGAGCAGGGAGGACTTAGGAAGGATTGGGTGCAGGCGTCAGGGGGGCTTGGGTTTGGCAGGGGGGGGGCAGAGGGAGCCTTTGGGAGGGGGGGGTGAGGAATTGGGTCAGGACCTTGGAGGATTCAGGGGGCGGAGTCAGGTTGGCGGTGGGTCTCAGAGATGGTGAGGGGGGGGGGGGGCTGCTTAGAGTCGGATTAAAGGAGATGGGGCAGAGGGACAGGGAATCAGGTGATGGAAAGAGGGGTTTTGGGGGAATTAGGGGAGATTGAGGGCGGGGGGTTTAGAAGGATTGGGAGGGGCTCAGAGGGACTCTTGGGAGCTTGGGCTCAGAGGGCTTTGGCGGTGGGAGCCTGAGAGAGACTGAGCAGTGGGGGGGGGGGTGATTAGAGTGGGATTGAAGAAGATTGGGGTTTTGGAGTGGGGATTTAAGGAGGGGTTTGGGGGGAATCTGGAGGGGGGGGGAGGGGGGGAATCTGGAGGGGGGGGGAGGGGGGGGAATCTGGAGGGGGGGGAGGGGGGGGAATCTGGAGGGGGGGAGGGGGGGGAATCTGGAGGGGGGGGAATCTGGAGGGGGGGGAGGGGGGGAATCTGGAGGGGGGGGAATCTGGAGGGGGGAATCTGGAGGGGGGGGAGGGGGGGAATCTGGAGGGGGGGGAGGGGGGGGAATCTGGAGGGGGGGAGGGGGGGGAATCTGGAGGGGGGGGAGGGGGGGGAATCTGGAGGGGGGGGAGGGGGGGAATCTGGAGGGGGGGGAATCTGGAGGGGGGGAGGGGGGGGAATCTGGAGGGGGGGGAGGGGGGGGAATCTGGAGGGGGGGGAATCTGGAGGGGGGGGAGGGGGGGGGAATTTGGGGGTGAGAGACTGAGGGCGGGGGGTTTAAAAGGATTGGGAGTGGGTTCAGGAGAGGGGTTTGGGGGGGATTGAGCTGAGAGAGGAATCCAAAGGGAATTGGGAGTAAGGGGGGGGGGGGAGATTCAGCTTGGGGGGACAAACTCGGGGGGGGGGGCAAACTCGGGGGGGGGGGGCAAACTCGGGGGGGGGGCAAACTCGGGGGGGGGGCAAACTCGGGGGGGGGCAAACTCGGGGGGGGGGCAAACTCGGGGGGAGGGCAAACTCGGGGGGGGGCAAACTCGGGGGGGGGGGCAAACTCGGGGGGGGGGCAAACTCGGGGGGGGGGCAAACTCGGGGGGGGGGGGCAAACTCGGGGGGGGGCAAACTCGGGGGGGGGCAAACTCGGGGGGGGGAAAGATTGAGACAGAGAGAGAGATGGAGAGGGAGATTGAGAGGAGGCTGCAAACAGAGAGAAAAGCAGGGCTGAGGCGGGAAAGGTGCAGACAGAAAGTGAAGAGGTTCATACTCACCATCGCACATGTTTTCCCTCGGTGATCTCTCCAACTCCTTCCATCCCCTCTCCCATGGTGGGGAGAGAGATCCAGGAACAGGGGCTTTGTGCTGGGAAAGGGGGGGTTAAAATGTCAGAGCTGGAACTCCATGCAAGCACTCACTGACTCACTCACTCACAAAGACACAGCTTACCTGATACTTACCAACCCACGTGGAGAGAGAGACTGGACAAAGGAGCCTCAGCCTTTTTATAACCTCACTGAGTCACTCAAACTGTCCACACCTCCCCAATCACCCCCCCATCCAACCACAGCTCCTACACCTCACCTGAACCCACCTACTCCAGGTATGGGCCAGTCCAACACCAACCTGTCTCTGAGTGTGTGGGGGGGGGTTTGTGTGTGTGGGGGTTAGTGAGCACCAGGCAAATGGTTCATCCCAAGGCTCTCCCTCCCCCCACTCCCAGCTTCACATCACCAGCACTGGGAGCTGAGAGAAGATGGATTTAAATGAACTAGCAGCCCTGCACTGCCAGAGAGAGAGAGAGAGGCCAGGTCTGAATGTGGATTGTACAACTTGTTCATCCAGGACTCCATCCGCTACAGGTTTGCACCCTTTGCTGATTCTTGCAAAGTTCACTTTTCCTTAAGTTGCCTGAACTGAAACAATATGTTGCAAAGTTCTTTGTTGCTGCGTTTACAAATCCCACTTCTGATTTACAATGCTGTGTGTCCGGGTGTGTGAGTGTGTGTGTGTGCCCTGTGCTTCATGGTTAATGATTCACCACTGATCAGAGCTGCAAAATAAAGCGTTTAGCCTTTTTTTAACAGAAGCACTGGCTGGGGGAGGGGAGGGAGAGAATGAGAGTGAAGTTTCTGTCTGATAAATGCTGTAAATGTGTCTTTAACCAGCAGCTCTGCAGAGAGACAGATGCAGGATTTTAAACTCTCTGGGAGCTGCAGGCAGGGACTCACACACACACACACACACACACACAGATAGACATCAGCTCCTGTTTCACACCAACAACCAGGCTGGAGTCGATGCAGCTAATTTCCATCCAGAAATGTACTTGATCCATGAAGTCAGTGAGGGTTACATTCCCATGACTTCCCATTCAGTCCAATCCAGTTCAGTTTGTTGGAATGCAGTGTGGGAGCCTCTGAGGGAGTTTGGCTCTGGGGGGGGGGGGGGGTTCACTTTTCTCTCATTCAATCTCTCCTGTCTTCCACCCTCTCACAGACCTTCCTTTCGTCCTTGTCCCACCCGCCCCTTTCTCCAAACCTGTTACATTTCTAACTTTCCCCAGCTCCCAGGAAAGGTCACAGAGCTGAAATGTTAACTCTGTTTCTCTCTCTCTCTGCACAGATGCTGCCGAACCTGCTGAGTTTAATTCCAGCATTTCCCTGTTTTCTAAGATTTCACAGAATAGTGTTGGTGCAGGAGGAGGCCATTTGGCCCATCGTGTCTGCACCAGCTCTCCAATGTGCTGTTAAATCAGAGATTGGTGTAAAACTGGGATCTGTTCCTGACTGAGAGCAAAACGGCAGCTTTACATTTCCAGACTGAAAATAACTGGCCAATATTTTGTGCAGATTGTTCCCAGTTCCTTGCTTGTGGTCTATCCCTAACTGCCCTTGAACTGAGCAGCTTGCTCGCTGGGTCATTCCAGAGTCAACCACATCGTGTGGACCTGGATTCACATGAAAGACTTACAGGGACTACCAGACCTGCTGAGATTTTCCAGCATCCTCTGGTCTTATTCTGGAGTCGGATAAATTCCTTCTCTAAAGGGCATCGATGAACCAAATGGGTTTTAACGGCAATGGTTTCATGGCCATCACCAGGCCTTTAACGACAGATTTTTATTGAATTGAGATTTCACTATTTGCTGTGGTGTGATTGGAAGCTGGCTGCCCAGTGCATTACCCTCGGACTCTGGGCTCCCAGCCCAGTGACAATACCACCACACCATCAGATTGAGAGCATTTGTGTGATAGACCCCAGTCTACCACTTTCAGGCCGGTCTCAATATGTTTAAAATAAACCGTTTTAAAATAAATCAATTCAAGTCTACATTAAATACCAGTTGGAGGAATTCACAGGAGCCTGGGGCAGTTTTCTAACACATTACCATCTTTCTATAGATAAGGAATCAAGTATTGTACACAATACTCCAGAGGTGGTCTCTCCAATGCCTTGCACACTGGAAACATACTGGAATTTAGAAGAATGAGAGATCAAATTGACAAGATGATAAAAGGTGTGGATAAAGTAGACGTGGAGCGGATGCTTCCTCTTGTGGGACATTCTAGGACGAGAGGTCACAGTCTTAGGATAAGGGGCAGCAAATTTAAAACAGAGTTGAGGAGAAACTACTTCTCCCAAAGGGTTGTGAATCTGTGGAATTCGCTGCCCCAAAGAGCGGAGGATGCTGGGACAGTGAGTAAATTTCAGGAGGGGTTAGACAGATTTTTAATTGGTGATGGGTTGAAGGGTTATGGGGAGAAGGCAGGAAAATGGGAATGAGGAGCATATCGGCCATGATCGAATGATGGAACGGACTCGATGGGCCGAATGGCCTAATTCTGCTCCTATATCTGAGGAATTTCTGACCCTTCCTATTTAATAATTCATTCCCTCGTAATAAATGGTAACATTTTATGACATTTCTAATTAATTGCTGTACCTGTATATTAGCCCCTTTTGATTCATGCCCAAGGACAGCCCAATCCCTCTGTCCCTCAGAATGTTGTGATCTCCCACCATTTAGTTATTAATTGTAGGGAAGTTGTTGGAGAAGATTCTTAGAGATAGGATGCATGCGCGTTTAGAAAGGAATAAACTCATTAACGATAGTCAGCATGGTTTTGTGAGAGGGAGGTCATGCCTCACTGACCTGGTGGAGTATTTTGAAGAAGTGACTAGAATGGTTGACGAGGGAAGGGTCGTGGGTGTCGTCTATATGGACTTTAGTAAAGCGTTTGAAAAAGTCTCTCGTGGCAGGTTGGTGCAAAAGATTGGATTTCATGGGATAAAGGGGGAGGTGGCTCGATGGGTGGAGAACTGGCTGGGTCACAGAAGACAGAGGGTGGTCGTGGAAGGGTCTTTTTCCGGCTG
Organism: Mustelus asterias; assembly: GCF_964213995.1. Taxonomy (NCBI): domain Eukaryota; kingdom Metazoa; phylum Chordata; class Chondrichthyes; order Carcharhiniformes; family Triakidae; genus Mustelus; species Mustelus asterias. Next base: position 133,073 of record NW_027590899.1, read on the forward strand.
GAGGCCTGTGACTAGTGGTGTTCCGCAGGGCTCTGTATTGGGACCTCTGCTGTTTGTGATTTATATAAACGATCTGGAAGAAGGTGTAACTGGGGTGATCAGTAAGTTTGCGGACAACACGAAAATGGCTGAACATGCAGATAGTGAGGAACGTTGTCAGAGGCTACAGAAGGATATAGATAGGCTGGAAATTTGGGCAAAGAAATGGCAGATGGAGTTCAATCCTATTAAATGCGAAGTGATGCATTTTGGTGGAACTAACGTAAGGGGAGCTATGCGATAAATGGCAGAACCATAAAGGGTGTAGATACGCAGTGGGACCTGGGTGTGCATGTCCACAGATCCTTGAAGGTGATGTCACAGGTGGAGAAGGTAGTGAATAAGGCAAATGGCATGCTTGCCTTTATAGGACGGGGCACAGAGTATAAAAGTTGGGGTCTGATGTTGCAGTTGTACAGAACGTTGGTTCAGCCGCATTTGGAATACTGCGTCCAGTTCTGGTCGCCACACTACCAGAAGGACGTGGAGGCTTTGGAGAGAGTGCAGAGGAGGTTTACCAGAATGTTGCCTGGTATGGAGGGGCTTAGTTATGAGGAGAGGTTGGGTAAACTGGGGTTGTTCTCACTGGAAAGATGGAGGATGAGGGGTGAACTGATAGAGGTGTATAAAATTATGAAAGGCATAGATAGGGTGAACGGTGGGAAGCTTTTCCCCAGGTCGGCGGTGATGTTCACGAGGGGTCATAGGTTCAAGGTAAGGGGGGGGGGGAGGTTTTACAGGGATATCAGAAGGACGTATTTTACACAGAGGGTGGTGGGGGCCTGGACTGCGCTGCCAGGCAAGGTGGTGGAGGCGGACACACTGTGAACGTTTGAGACTTATCTAGATAGCCATATGAACGGAGTGGGAATGGAGGGATACAAAAGAATGGTCTAGTTTGGACCAGGGAGTGTTGCGGGCTTGGAGGGCCGAAGGGCCTGTTCCTGTGCTGTATCATTCTTTGTTCTTTGTTTTGTTCTTGATCATGGATAAAGATAGATTTGCTCCTCGGGTTGAGGTTCTAAACCGGAAAAGGGCCAAATTTGAAGAAATGAGAAAGGATCTAAAAAGTGAGGGTGTGATTGGTAAGTGGGAGGCCTTCAAAGGAGACATTTTGAGAGCGCAGAGTTTGTCTGTTCCTGTCAGGATTAAAGGCAAAGTGAATAAGAATAAGGAACCTTGGTTCTCGAGGGATATTAGAACTCTGATGAAGAAGAAGAGAGAGATGTGTGACATGTATAGGCAACAGGGAGCAAATAAGATGCTTGAGGAGTATAAAAAGTGCAAGAAACTACTTAAGAAAGAAATCAGGAGGGCGAAAAGAAGATATGAGGTTGCTTTGGCAGACAAGGTGAAGGATAATCCGAAGAGCTTCTACAGGTGTATTATGAGCAAAAGGATAGTAAGGGATAAAATTGGTCCTCTTGAAGATCAGAGTGGTCGGCCATGTACGGAACCAAAAGATATTTACTAAGGAAACGGGCATGGAGTCTATGGAAATAAGGCAAATAAGTAGGGAGGTCATGGAACCTATACAGATTAAAGGGGAGGAGGTGCTTGCTGTCTTGAGGCAAATCAGAGTAGATAAATCCCCAGGACCGGACAGGGTATTCCCTCCGACCTTGAAGGAGTCTCGTGTTGAAATTGCATGGGCCCTGGAAGATATATTTAAAATGTCGGTATCCACGGGTGAGTGGCTGGATGATTGGAGGATAACTCATGTTGTTCCGTTGTTTAAAAAAGGCTCAAAACGTAATGCGGGAAATTATAGGCCGGTAAGTTTGACGTCAGCAGGAGGTAAATTAATGGAAGGAGTACTAAGAGATAGGATCTACAAATAATTGGATAGACAGGGACTCATTAGGGAGAGTCAACATGGCTTTGTGCGTGGTAGGTCATGTTCGACCAATCTATTAGAGTTTTTCGAGGAGGTTACCGGGAAAGTGGATGAAGGGAAGGCGGTGGATGTTGTCTACATGGAATTCAGTAAGGCCTTTGACAAAGTCCCACATGGGAGGTTACTTAGGAAGTTTCAGTCGCTAGAGAAACATGGAGAGGTCGTAAACTTGCTTAGACATTGGCTCAATAGAAGAAGCCAGAGAGTGGTAGTGGAGGATTGCTTCTCTGAGTGGAGGCCTGTGACTAGTGGTGTGCCACAGGGATCAGTGCTGGGTCCATTGTTGTTTGTCATCTATATCAATGATCTGGATGATAATGTGGTAAATTGGATCAGCAAATTTGTTGACGATACAAAGATTGGAGGTGTCGTGGACAGTGAGGAAGGTTTTCACAGCTTGCAGAGGGATTTGCTCGCAAAATGGGCTGCAAAATGGCAGATGGAGTTCAATGCAGACAAGTGTGAGGTATTGCACTTTGGAAGGACAAACCAAGGTAGAACATACAAGGTAAATGGTAGGACACTGAAGAGTGCAGTAGAACAGAGGGATCTGGGAATACAGATACATAATACATAAAAGTGGGGTCACAGGTAGTTAAGGCTGTAAAGAGTGCTTTTGGTACATTGGCCTTTACAAATCAAAGTATTGAGTATAAGAGTTGGAATGTTATGGTGAGGTTGTATGAGACATTGGTGAGGCTGAATTTAGAGTATTGTGAGCAGTTTTGGTCACCTAATTACAGGAAGGATATTAATAAGGTTGAAAGAGTGCAGAGAAGGTTTACAAGGATGTTGCCGGGACTTGAGAAACTGAGTTACAGAGAAAGGTTGAACAGGTTAGGACTTTCTTCCCTGGAGCATAGACGAATGAGGGGAGATTAGCCTCACGTGCCGGTGAGGCTAAGAATAGGAAGTTAGTACAATTGAATGCTTGGCTAAAGAACTGGTCCAAATCATAGACATCATAGAAACCCTACAGTACAGAAAGAGGCCATTCGGCCCATCGAGTCTGCACCGACCACAATCCCACCCAGGCCCTACCCCCATATCCCTACATATTTTACCCATGAATCCCTCTAACCTACTCATCCGAGGACACTAAGGGGCAATTTTAGCATGGCCAATCAACCTAACCCGCACATCTTTGGACTGTGGGAGGAAACCGGAGCACCCGGAGGAAACCCACGCAGACACGAGGAGAATGTGCAAACTCCACACAGACAGTGACCCAAGCCGGGAATCAAACCCAGGTCCCTGGAGCTGTGAAGCAGCAGTGCTAACCACTATGCTACCGTGCCGGTTCAGGAGGGAGGGCTTCATTTTCCTAGATCAATGGGAAGTTTTCAGGAGAGGATGGCACCTGTACAAGAAGGACGGGTAACAACTATGTTGGAAGGGCACGAATATCCTGGCTGGGAGTTTTGCTAGTGCAGTTCGGGGGGATTTAAACTAGTATGGCAGGGGGGTGGGGATCAAAATATTAGGTCTACAAGTGTAGAGGCTGGGGACGAGCTTGGGGCTGGGTCAAGGCTGGCAAAGAAGAAGAGCACTCTGGGGGAGGATGACCTCACTGGGCCTGGAGGTCTGGAGTGCTTATACTTCAATGCAAGGAGCGTAGCAGGTAAGACAGACGAATTTGGGGCCTTAATGCTCACGAGGAATTTGGAGGTGGTTGCCGTGACAGAGACTTGATTGAAAGAGGGACAGGACTGGCAGCTGAATATTCCGGGGTACAAGTGTTTTAGGCGAGACAGAGGAGGGGCCAAAAGAGGTGGGGGAGTAGCAGTATTAGTTGGAGAGCATATTACAGCGGTGCAGAGGGAGGACAATTCAGAGGGGTCGTGTAACGAGTCACTGTGGGTGGAGCTTAGAAACAGGAAGGGCGCAGTCACTATGTTGGGGGTATACTGCAGGCCCCCCAACAGGCCAAGGGAAGTGGAAGAACGGATATGTCAGGAGATACTGGATAGGTGCAGGAAAAATAGGGTTGTTGTAGTGGGAGACTTCAATTTCCCTGGTATAGACTGGAAATCACTGAGAGCTGGGACTCTGAATGGGGAGGAATTTGTAAAATGCGTACAGGAGGGTTCTTGAAACAATATGTAGACAGCCCGACTAGAAAGGGGGCTATACTGGACCTAGTACTGGGGAATGAACCCGGTCAGGTCTTCAAAGTTTCGGTAGGGGAACATGTGGCAAATAGTGACCACAATTCTGTTAGCTTTAGGATAGTGATGGAAAAGGATGAGTGGTGTCCCAAGGGTAAGGTGTTGGATTGGGGGAAGGCTAACTTTTGTGGGATTAGGCAGAAATTGGCAGCTGTTGATTGGGAGAGGCTGTTTGAGGGTAAATCCACATCTGGTATGTGGGAGTCTTTTAAGGAACAGTTGTTAGGGCTACAGGACAGGCATGTGCCTGTAAAAAAGAAGGATAGGAAGAGTAGGATTTGAGAACCGTGGATAACCAGGGAAATTGAGGGACTGGTCAAAAAGAAAAGAGAGGCGTATGTTAGGTCCAGGCAGCTAAAAACGGAGGGAGCTCTGGAGGAGTAAAAAGAAAGTAGGAATGAACTCAAACGGGAATTAGAAGGGCAAAAAGGGGTCACGAAATGTCTTTGGCAGACAGGATTAAGGAGAATCCCGAGGCATTTTATTCAAAGAACAGAGAACAGTACAGCACAGGAAACAGGCCCTTCGGCCTTCCAAGCCTGTGCCGCTCCTTGGTCCAACTAGACCAATCATTTGTATCCCTCCATTCCCAGGCTGCTCATGTGACTATCCAGGTAACTCTTAAACGATGTCAGCGTGCCTGCCTCCACCACCCTACTTGGCAGCGCATTCCAGGCCCCCACTACCCTCTGTGTAAAAAACGTCCCTCTGATATCTGAGTCTGGAAGTGCAGGGTCGGATTAAGACAAGTCAGCATGGATTTAGTAAGGGGAGGTCGTGCCTGACAAACCTGTTAGAGTTCTTTGAAGAGATAACAAATAGGTTAGACCAAGGAGAGCCAATGGATGTTATCTATCTTGACTTCCAAAAGGCCTTTGACAAGGTGCCTCACGGGAGACTGCTGAGTAAAATAAGGGCCCATGGTATTCGAGGCAAGGTACTAACATGGATTGACGATTGGCTGTCAGACAGAAGGCAGAGAGTTGGGATAAAAGGTTCTTTCTCAGAATGGCAACCGGTGACAAGTGGTGTCCCGCAGGGTTCAGTGTTGGGGCCACAGCTGTTCTCTTTATATATTAACGATCTAGATGACGGGACTGGGAGCATTCTGGCCAAGTTTGCCGATGATACAAAGATAGGTGGAGGGGCAGGTAGTATTGAGGAGGTGGGGAGGCTGCAGAAAGATTTAGACAGTTTAGGAGAGTGGTCCAAGACGTGGCTGATGAAATTCAACGTGGGCAAGTGCGAGGTCGTACACTTTGGAAAAAAGAATAGAGGCATGGACTATTTTCTAAACGGTGACAAAATTCATAATGCTAAAGTGCAAAGGGACTTGGGAGTCCTCGTCCAGGATTCTCTAAAGGTAAACTTGCAGGTTGAGTCCGTAATTAAGAAAGCAAATGTAATGTTGTCATTTATCTCAAGAGGCTTGGAATACAAAAGCAGGGATGTACTTCTGAGGCTTTATAAAGCACTGGTTAGGCCCCATTTGGAGTACTGTGAGCAATTTTGGGCCCCACACCTCAGGAAGGACATACTGGCACTGGAGCGGGTCCAGCGGAGATTCACACGGATGATCCCAGGAATGGTAGGCCTGACATACGATGAACGTCTGAGGATCGTGGGATTATATTCATTGGAGTTTAGGAGGTTGAGGGGAGATCTGATAGAAACTTACAAGATAATGAACGGCTTAGATAGGATGGACGTAGGGAAGTTGTTTCCATTAACAGGGGAGACTAGGACGCGGGGGCACAGCCTTAGAATAAAAAGGAGTCACTTTAGAACAGAGATGAGGAGAAATTTCTTCAGCCAGAGAGTGGTGGGTCTGTGGAATTCATTGCCACAGAGGGCTGTGGAGGCCGAGACGTTGAGCGTCTTCAAGACAGAAATTGATAAATTCTTGATTTCTCGAGGAATTAAGGGCTATGGGGAGAGAGCGGGTAAATGGAGTTGAAATCAACCATGATTGAATGGTGGAGTGGACTCGATGGGCCGAATGGCCTTACTTCCGCTCCTATGTCTTATGGTCTTATGGTCTTATACTTCGCCCCTCTCACCTAGTGCCCGTGACCCCTCGTGATCGTCACCTCCGACCTGGGAAAAAGCTTCCCACTGTTCACCCTATCTATACCCTACATAATCTTGTTCACCTCTATTAGATCTCCCCTCATTCTCCGTCTTTCCAGGGAGAACAACCCCAGTTTACCCAATCTCTCCTCATAGCTCAGACCCTCCATACCAGGCAACATCCTGGTAAACCTTCCCTGCACTCTAACGCCTCCACGTCCTTCTGGTAGTGCGGCGACCAGAACTGGACGCTGTACTCCAAATGTGGCCTAACCAGCGTTCTATACAGCTGCATCATCAGACTCCAGCTTTTATACTCTATACCCCGTCCTATAAAGGCAAGCATACCATATGCCTTCTTCACCACCTTCTCCACCTGTGTTGCCACCTTCAAGGATTTGTGGACTTGCACACCTAGGTCCCTCTGTGTTTCTATACTCCTGATGACTCTGCCATTTATTGTATAACTCCTCCCTACATTATTTCTTCCAAAATGCATCACTTCGCATTTATCCGGATTAAACTCCATCTGCCACCTCTCCGCTCAATTTTCCAGCCTATCTATATCCTGCTGTATTGCCCGACAATGCTCTTCGCTATCCGCAAGTCCAGCCATCTTCGTGTCATCCGCAAACTTGCTGATTACACCAGTTACACCTTCTTCCAAATCATTTATATATATCACAAATAGCAGAGGTCCCAGTACAGAGCCCTGCGGAACACGACTGGTCACAGACCTCCAGCCGGAAAAAGACCCTTCGACCACTACCCTCTGTCTCCTATGGCCAAGCCAGTTCTCCACCCATCTAGCCACATCTCCTTGTATCCCATGAGCCTTAACCTTCTTAACCAACCTGCCATGTGGGACTTTGTGAAATGCCTTACTGAAATCCATATAGACGACATCCACGGCCCTTCCTTCATCAACGGTTTTTGTCACTTCCTCAAAAAACTCCACCAAATTTGTAAGGCACGACCTCCCTCTTACAAAACCATGCTGTCTGTCACTAATTCATACGTTAGGAACAAAAGAGTTGTCGGGGAAAAAATCGGACCTCTCAGGGACAAAAGTGGGGAATTATGCTTGGAGCCCAAAGAATTGGGAGTTGGGAAATAGGTTAAAAAGTAGGGTCACTAGGGTGGCCATCTCTGGGCTGCTCCCAATGCCTCGTGCCAGTGAGGCTAAGAATAGGGAGTTGGTTCAAATGAATGCCTGGCTAAAGGACTGGTCCAGGAGGGAGGGCTTTATTTTCATAGACCAATGGGAGGTTTTCAGGAGAGGATGGCAAGTGTACAAGAGGGAGGGGTCACAACTAAGTTGGAAGGGCACAAATATCCTGGCTGGGAGCTTTGCTAGTGCAGTTCGGGGGGGTTTAAACTAGTATGGCAGGAGGGTGGGGATCAAACTATTAGGTCTATAAGTGTGGAGGCTGGGGACGAGCTTGAGGCTGGGACAAGGCTGGCAAAGAAGAAGAGCACTCTGGGGGAGGACGACCGCACTGAGCCGGGAGGTCTGGAGTGCTTATACTTCAATGCAAGGAGGGTAGCAGGTAAAAGAGACGAACTTGGGGCCTTAATGCGCACGAGGAATTTGGATGTGGTTGCGGTGACAGAGACTTGGTTGAAAGAGGGACAGGACTGGCAGCTGAATATTCCAGGGTACAAGTGTTTTGGCGAGACAGAGGAGGGGCTAAAAGAGGTGGGGGAGTAGCGGTATTGGTTGGAGAGCATATTACAGCGGTGCAGAGGGAGGACAATTCGGAGGAGTCGTGTAGCGAGTCACTCTCGGTGGAGCTGAGAAACAGGAAAGGCGCAGTCACTATGTTGGGGGTGTCCTACAGGCCCCCCAACAGCCCAAGGGAAGTGGAAGAATGGATATGTCAGGAGATACTGGATAGGTGCAGGAAAAATAGGGTTGTTGTAGTTGGAGACTTCAATTTCTCTGGGATAGACTGGAAATCGCTGAGGGCAGGGACTCTGGATGGGGAGGAATTTGTAAAATGTGTACAGGAGGGTTCGTTGGAACAATATGTGGACAGCCCGACTAGAGAGGGGGCTATACTGGACCTAGTACTGGGGAATGAGCCCGGTCAGGTATTCAAAGTTTTGGTTGGGGAACATGTGGCAAATAGTGACCACAATTCTGTTAGCTTTAGGATAGTGATGGAAAAGGATGAGTAGTGTCCCAAGGGTGAGGTGTTGGAATGGGGGAAGGCTAACTTTATTGGGATCAGGCAGAAATTGGCAGCTCTTGATTGGGAGAGGCTGTTTGAGGGTAAATCCACATCTGGTATGTGGCAGTCTTTTAAGGAACGGTTGTTAGGGCTACAGGACAAGCATGTGCCTGTAAAAAAGAAGGATAGGAAGGGTAGGATTAGAGAACCGTGGATAACCAGGGAAATTGAGGGACTGGTCAAAAAGAAAAGAGAGGCGTATGTTAGGTCCAAGCAGCTAAAAACGGAGGGAGCTCTGGAGGAGTACAATGAAAGTAGGAAAGTACTCAAACGGGTAATTAGAAGAGCAAAAAGGGGTCAGGAAATGTTCTTGGCAGACAGGATTAAGGAGAATCCCAAGGCATTTTATTCATATGTTAGGAACAAAAGGGTTGTTAGGGAAAAAATCGGACCTCTCAGGGACAAAAGTGGGGACTTATGCTTGGAGCCCAAAGAAGTAGGAGAGATCCTAAATGAATACTTTGCGTCGGTATTCACAAAGGAGAGGGATGTGTTTACTGGGAGTGTCTCTGAGGGGAGTGTTGAACCGTTGGAGAAAATCTCCATTACAAAGGAGGAAGTGTTAGGTTTGTTAGAGAATATAAAGACTGACAAATCCCCAGGGCCTGATGGAATCTATCCAAGGCTGCTCAGGGAGACGAGAGGTGAAATCGTTGGGCCTCTGACGCAAATCTTTGTCTCGTCACTGGACGCAGGTGAGGTCCCAGAGGATTGGAGGATAGCCAATGTGGTCCCGTTATTTAAGAAGGGTAGGAAGGATAACCCGGGTAATTATAGGCCGGTGAGCTTGACGTCCGTGGTGGGGAAGTTGTTGGAGAAGATTCTTAGAGATAGGATGTATGCGCATTTAGAAAGGAATAAACTCATTAACGATAGTCAACATGGTTTTGTGAGAGGGAGGTCATGCCTCACTAACCTGGTGGTGTTTTTTGAAGAAGTGACCAAAATGGTTGACGAAGGAAGGGCCGTGGATGTTGTCCATATGGACTTTAGTAAAGCGTTTGACAAAGTCCCTCATGGTAGGCTAGTGAAAAAGGTTGGATCGCATTGGATAAAGGGGGAGGTGGCTAGATGGGTGGAGAACTGGCTTGGTCATAGAAGACAGAGGGTGGTAGTGGAAGGGTCTTTTTCCGGCTGGAGGCCTGTGACTAGTGGTGTACCGCAGGGCTCTGTATTGGGACCTCTGCTGTTTGTGATTTATATAAATGATCTGGAAGAAGCAGTAACTGGGGTGATCAGTAAGTTTGCGGACGACACAAAACTGGCAGGACTTGCAGATAGTGAGGAACATTGTCAGAGGCTACAGAAGGATATAGACAGGCTGGAAATTTGGGCAAGGAAATGGCAGATGGAGTTCAATCCTGATAAATGCGAAGTGATGCATTTTGGTGGGAATAATGTAGGGAGGAGCTACACGATAAATGGAAGAACCATAAAGGGTGTAGAGTCGCAGAGGGACCTGGGTGTGCAAGTCCACAGATCTTTGAAGGTGACGTCACAGGTGGAGAAGGTGGTGAAGAAGGCATATGGCATGCTTGCCTTTATAGGACGGGGCATAGAGTATCAGAGTTGGGGTCTGATGTTGCAGATGTATAGAACGTTGGTTCGGCCGCATTTGGAATACTGCGTCCAGTTCTGGTCGCCACACTACCAGAAGGACGTGGAAGCTTTGGAGAGAGTACAGAGGAGGTTTACCAGGATGTTGCCTGGTATGGAGGGGCTTGGTTATGAGGAGAGATTGGGGAAACTGGGGTTGTTCTCCTTGGAAAGACGGAGGATGAGGGGAGACTTAATAGAGGTGTATAAAATTATGAAAGGCATAGATAGGGTGAACGGTGGGAAGCTTTTCCCCGGGTCGGTGGTGACGTTCACGAGGGGTCATAGGTTCAAGGTGAAGGGGGGGAGGTTTAACACAGATATCAGAAGGACATATTTCACACAGAGGGTCGTGGGGGCCTGGAATGTGTTGCCGGGCAAGGTGGTGGAGGCGGACACACTGGGAACGTTTAAGACTTATCTAGACAGCTATATGAACGGAGTGGGAATGGAGGGATACGAAAGAGTGGTCTCGTTTGGACCAGGGAGCGGCGCGGGCTAATTGTTCCTTGTTTCTCGTTTCAAGGCTTCATTCTATGATCATCTTGCTGGTGCCAGTACAGAGCGAGACTGCGGATAGTTGGGAACCTGTCTCGGGCGCAGGGAATTCATATGGTGTTCGTGGAAGTGGAAATGACTAGGGTTGGGAAGCATTTTCCGATCAGGGCCATTGTGATCTCCTGGAATCGTTTCGATCGCCTCAGGGGGTCGGAGAGGAATTTCCCTGATTTTTTTTCCCCATATTGGCCCTGGGGTTTTCACTCTGGGTTTTCGCCTCTCCCTGGAGATCACATGGTCTGGAATGGGGGAGTGGGGGTGCGTTAATAGGTTGTGATGAACAAAGCATCGTAGCTGTGAGGGACAGCTCGGTTGATAGGATATTGGTATGTAGATAGGCTGGAAAATTGGGCGGGGATCCTGGATTCAGGATTCAATCCTGGACCGGGGAGCGGCGCGGGCTTGGAGGGCCGAAGGGCCTGTTCCTGTGCTGTATTGTTCTTTGTTCTAATTAGGGGAGATCCTAAATGAATACTTTGCGTCGGTATTCACAAAGGAGGGGGATGTGCTGACTGGGAGTGTCTCGGAGGGGAGTGTTGACCTGTTGGAGAAAATCTCCATTACAAGGGAGGAAGTGTTAGGTTTGTTAGAGAATATAAAAACTGCCAAATCCCCAGGGCCTGATGGAATCTATCCAAGGCTCCTCAGGGAGACGAGAGATGAAATCGCTGGGCCTCTGACGCAAATCTTTGTCTCGTCACTGGACACAGGTGAGGTCCCAGAGGATTGGAGGATAGCTAATGTGTTCCCGTTATTTAAGAAGGGTAAGAAGGACAACCCGGGAAATTATAGGCCGGTGAGCTTGACGTCCGTAGTGGGGAAGTTGTTGGAGAAGATTCTTAGAGATAGGATGTATGCGCATTTAGAAATGAATAAACTCATTAACGATAGTCAGCATGGTTTTGTGAGAGGGAGGTCATGCCTCACTAACCTGGTGGAGTTTTTTGAAGAAGTGACCAGAATGGTTGACGAGGGAAGGGCCGTGGATGTCGTCTATATGGACTTTAGTAAAGCGTTTGACAAAGTCCCTCATGTTAGGCTGGTGAAAAAGGATGGATCTCATGGGATAAAGGGGGAGGTGGCTAGATGGGTGGAGAACTGGCTTGGTCACAGAAGACCAAGGTGGTAGTGGAAGGGTCTTTTTCCGGCTGGAGGACTGTGACTAGTGGTGTTCCGCAGGGCTCTGTATTGGGACCTCTGCTGTTTGTGATTTATATCAACGATCTGGAAGAACGTGTAACTGGGGTGATCAGTAAGTTTGCAGACGACACAAAATTGGCAGGACTTGCAGATGTGAGGAGCATTGTCAGAAGTGACAGAAGGATATAGATAGGCTGGAAATGTGGGCAAAGAAATGGCAGATGGAGTTCAATACTGATAAATGCGAAGTGATGCATTTTGGTAGAAATAATGTAGGGAGGAGCTATACGATAAATGGCAGAACCATAAAGGGTGTAGATACGCAGAGGGACCTGGGTCTGCATGTCCACAGATCCTTGAAGGTGACGTCACAGGTGGAGAAGGTGGTGAAGAAGCCATATGGCATGCTTGCCTTTATAGGACGGGGCATAGAGTATAAAAGTTGGGGTCTGATGTTGCAGATGTATAGAACGTTGGTTCGGCCGCATTTGGAATACTGCGTCCAGTTCTGGTCGCCACACTACCAGAAGGACGTGGGGGCTTTGGAGAGAGTACAGAGGAGGTTTACCAGGATGTTGCCGGGTGTGGAGGGGCTTAGTTATGAGGAGAGATTGGGTAAACTGGGGTTGTTCTCACTGGAAAGACGGAGGATGAGGGGTGACCGAATCGAGGTGTATAAAATTATGAAATGCATAGATAGGGTGAACGGTGGGAAGCTTTTCCCCAGGTCGGTGGTGACGTTCACGAGGGGTCATAGGTTCAAGGTGAAGGGGGGGAGGTTTAACACAGATATCAGAAGGACATATTTTACACAGAGGGTGGTGGGGGCCTGGAATGCGCTGCCAGGCAAGGTGGTGGAGGCGGACACACTGGGAACGTTTAAGACTTATCTCGATAGCCACATGAACGGAGTGGGAATGGAGGGATACAAAAGAATGGTCGAGTTTGGACCAGGGAGCGGCATGGGCTTGGAGGGCCGAAGGGTCTGTTCCTGTGCTGTATTGTTCTTTGTTCAATTGATAGAGGTGTATAAAATTATGATGGATAAAGGTAGAGTGAATGGAAGCAGGCTTTTTCCACTGAGGCTAGGGGAGAAAAAAAACTAGAGGGCGTGGGTTAAGGGTGAAGGGGGAAAAGTTTGAGGGGAATATTAGGGGGGGCTTCTTCACACAGAGAGTGGTGGGAGTGTGGAATGAGCTGCCAGATGAAGTGGTGAATGCGGGCTCACTTTTACCATTTAAGAAGCACTGAGACAGGTACATGGATGAGAGGGGTGTGGAGGGATATGGTCCAGGTGCAGGTCAGTGGGACTCGGCAGAAAAATGGATCAGCACAGACAAGAAGGACCAAAAGGTCTGTTTCTGTGCTGTAATGTTCTCTGGTTCTCGGTTCTAACAGACTGGGAATAGATCGGGGCAAGCTTGAAGGGCCGAAGGGCCTGTTCCTGTGCTTTATTGTTCTTTGTTCTGAGCCCACACAGGACACCCCCCCCCCCCAGATCCAGTGTCTCATCCCACCATCTCACTTCAACCCTCTGTTTTGCTGTCAATGTCTGTATTTCCCTTACCCCCGCTCTAGATTTCTTTGTTCTGTAACTCTCCCCAACGCCCGACAATTAACTCAGTAAATCCTGCCCTGATTCAATCAACCAAAATGCATCATCTCGCATTTATCTAAATTAAACTTCATCTGCCATTTGTCAGCCCACAGGCCCAATTGATCAAGATCCCGTTGCAATCGGAGATAACCTTCACTGTCCACTAAGCCACCAATCTTGGTGTCATCTGCAAACTTACTAACCATGCCTCCTAAATTCTCACCCAAATCAATGTAACACGGGACATGGAGAAATCAGACATTGGTATAGTTAATGCTGGTATTTAGCATCATGCTTCAACGCCGCTACCTTTCCCTGACCTGAAATAGATGCTCTATTCAGAAATTATTTAACACTCGGGTATTCCTGGAGGAACAGACGGACGGTGCACAGTGAAACTTTATGCTGTTGATGGCAGCCTAGAATCAGAAAGATTGAAGGAACTCACAAGGTCAATCCTATTTTTGATGTGAGTGGGTTGAGAGAGAGAGTGTTGAGGTGAAGGGGAATTTTGAGGTGAGAGGGTCAGTGTTGAGGTGAGGGGTGTTGCTGTGGATGGTGGGAGTTGAGGTGAGAGGCGGTTACTGAGGTGAGAGGGAGTGTGTTGATGTGAGGAGGGAGCTTTCAGATGAGAGGGGAACAACATGGTGTTATATCAATACACACTGATCCAACAAACACTCCCAGGATATTTACTGCAGGGATTAGGTGCGAAGTCAGTCTGTCCCCTCACTTTGCCGGCCAGAGTGCGGAGGGAACGGTGACAGCCCTTAAACACGGAGCAAACATCATCTGCAACATCCCATCAAACACTCCAATGTCAGCGACAGAGGTCCAGTGTCACCCCCCACCCCATCTTAACTGTGTGACCAGGCTCTCTCATGGCTGCTAAAGTGAAGGTTCAACTTAGTCAGGCAACCTTCAGGCTCGATATCCGTAAGCTTGCGCCCATCAGACATTTACAAGGATAAGCTGCCTCTACACTCCCATCAAATACCCTCATTGTAGATGCAGCACAGGCCCAGATACACAAACTATCTCCCTCTACACTGTCCAAACACGAATCTCCAGTGCAGGAATAGCAGAGGGTGAGATACACAGTGTGTACAGGCGAGAGGGGGAGAGCGTTGAGGCGAGAGGGGGAGAGCGTTGAGGCGAGAGGGGGAGAGTGTTGAGGCGAGAGGGGGAGAGTGTTGAGGCGAGAGGGGGAGAGTGTTGAGGCGAGAGGGGGAGAGTGTTGAGGCGAGAGGGGGAGAGTGTTGAGGCGAGAGGGGGAGAGCGTTGAGGCGAGAGGGGGAGAGCGTTGAGGCGAGAGGGGGAGAGCGTTGAGGCGAGAGGGGGAGTGTTGAGGCGAGGGGGGAGAGTGTTGAGGTGACAGTGGGAGTGTTGAGGTGAGGGGGGAGAGGGTTGAGGCGAGAGGGGGGAGAGGGTTGAGGCGAGAGGGGGAGAGGGTTGAGGCGAGAGGGGAGAGTGTGGAGGTGACAGTGGGAGTGTGGAGGTGACAGTGGGAGTGTGGAGGTGACAGTGGGAGTGTGGAGGTGACAGTGGGAGTGTGGAGGTGACAGTGGGAGTGTCGAGGTGACAGTGGGAGTGTGGAGGTGAGGGGGGAATTTTGTGGTGGGGGTGAGG